>NC_092193.1:20103283-20148283 GCF_043641665.1 Enoplosus armatus | reverse complement strand
ACTTTGTGAAGACGGCCCCTTATTTCAGCTTTAACTGTGGCCTCCACATACAGGTAGTTACAGGCTATTGCTGCCTATTGTTACATTTTACAGGAGACTCATTTGTTTCTATGTTGAGGAACACCAATATAACTTGAAAGAGCACAGAAAATACGTCCAGAACCAGAAGCTCTTCCCGCTTCGCAACTCCGTACAAGAACACATTACATTCGGGTTTTCAGAAGTCGGAAAGTGAGACCTTTTTTCCCCAACTGTGGAAGTAAACTTTTGGAACATTTTGCAATGATCTCAAGTTTCCCAAAGGAAGGAAGATGTTTAGGCCTCAATTTCAACATAACTGCCACCTGTTTTCAGGTTGCTGGTTATTTGCTTTCTTCTCACCTTTATGTGACAACTCCAGTATTTAGATTAGCCGGCGTGAAAACATTTAGGGTGTCCGAGAGAGGCCTTTCAAAAGATTGGACCTGCCCTTTAAGATTGAAAGCGTCCTTGGTGGCCATCATTGCACACACAAAGTAAAACACACACACACTGTAACACACGTTAATGCATAAATTGCCATTATCTGAGCTGCCGCCGGTGGCAGAAGCGCCCCCACCAAGATCACCTCAGCTGACAAAAGTTAATTTGCACTAATGATGTTTTACTCCTCTCATTACCTTAAATCATCTCCTCCCCTTCCCCTCCCTCCCCTCGCTGCAGAGGGGGAGAGAGCGAGAGAGCGAGATGCAAACAGGAAGGTGCAGAAAGAGAGCCACAGAGACGGAGCCAAAGTGGAATAAGTGAGACACACACACACACACACACACACACACACACAGTGGCCGAAGGAAAGCGGTTAGCAGTTTGTAATTGTTATTGTTCTGGATGAAGTTGATGTTCGTTCGAGCTGCTCTAAACAGCTCTCTGTCCGCCCGCTGTTAAATATTTTACACCATCGTATAATTATCAAAGCTACTCAAGTTAATTTTTGATGGAAGGCATGTGCACTCTCGAGTGTTTTTACTGTACAGCCCGCCGCAGCGTTGTATTTATGTTGTAGGCTTAAGTGGTGGACTTCGTAATGATAACAGAGTCTAAGCTTAACAAGTGTAGAGTGTTTAATGTGCAAATGAGTTTTTTTTACAATGCAACTTTGAGTATTATAGTTTTATGAGTGCAATAACGTAATGAGCGTTTTGTTGTGTTTTTCCCAAACTTCTCCAGCCTCACTGCTGCCATTCCTGCTCCAGCCTGTTGTTATTTTGCTTGTTGTTCTTTGTGAATCACTGACATTTTCACAGTAAGATGTACAGTGTCTAACACAGTGGCCTATAATGGCCTTACGCACATAGTCCTCCCCACACTGGCACTTATTAGGGTGCAACTTGCATCTTTGTCATCTGTATTCATGGGGTTTGGCGACCTCCCATAATTCCCAGCATTGCTCTGTCCAACTCAGACCTGAGAGGAGGTCCAGTGAAAACCTATTTATTCCTGTGAAGTTTTTTAATACAGTTTCTTGTATTCTTACAGACTCTTGTCAATTCTTGGCAAAATATAAAACGGTATCAAATTGAGTTTCATTTAAACGTCACTGAGTAGAAATACTCCTATAGACTTGACTCTTGCTAAGTTAAGCCAAATTTGACTTCGTACTGTGTTTGCACTGCACAAACTGTACTGGCATGCATAACCTGCATAGACCTTTTTCACGGTGGACATTTTGACTTGTCATAGCAGGAAAAGCACCGTAAGGCCCTTGAAGTGGCTAATATAAATGGAATGCAGTTGTTTTTAATGTTATTGATCACACTTGTGCGTTGGATGCCAAAATGTCAAAATGTCTGCTGTGAAAAAGTTACGCTCCATCAACGAGTGTGGACATTTGTGTCCCACGATGCAAATAGGCCTTTTTAACAGAGGACGTTCTCCTTTTCACATAAATAACACAAAAATAGCCTGAAAGTTCACAGAGTCCACTGCAATTTACTATGAATGTTCCCACCCTTCGATAACATCTCAAATTAAAATGGCTCTCTGTTCACAAGCTCAGACGGGAAGTCGGTCGATGCTGACTAAAAAGCCCTGGATCACAGGAATCACATACGTAAACTCTGTGGATTTCACCTTTACTGCAAAGCATCACTCCCCAGAGTTTGCAGACAATGTGCTCCAGACAAAGTTATGTGCCACCGACCCTTCCCTCACATCAACTCTGAAACCTCGCAGTCATTAGCAGCCGATTGATGAGGGAAATGGTATTAGTCTGAAAACATTTGCAGCTCATCCAGAGAAGGGGCCATTTTTACAATTGGTTTAAGGGGTTATGAATGTGCGCATGTTCTGTTTGAAATAGGCAATGTTCATTTTTTATCTGTAATTGTTTCTGGAGGAGGCTTTTAGAGAGAGATGAGTTAAGATTCTATTACAATCCACAGCTCGCCTTCGTTCGTTCCTTCTTTCTTCCTTTCTCTCTTCTTTTAGAGACACAGAACTCTTTCTTTCTTATCCATGCTGACGTTAGGGAGTTTGGAGGTGACTTTTAAATGACCTAACTATTGCCACAGAGTATAAAATACCAAATCTATGCTCAAATAGGAAAGGACTGTTTCTTTCACAGCCATGGTTAAATGAGCGATTGAACATGAGGGTAACGATTTTCAGGATAACCGTCGGCGTTGGTAACATTCATCGCCATCTGCCGTCTTTGATGACACTCACAGCGCGTAAAAAGGCCTTGAAGAAGGTTCCTCTTTGTTGTCTGCGCATATCAGTTTCATCTCGATCATCATTCTAGCATAGTAGCCGGGAGCACGACTGACGTCAACCCGAATACAGCAGCCTTTCTGTCCGTTAGTGACACAAACATGGATTCAGTATCACACACACACACACACACACACACATGCCCAGTGTGATGTAGGGAGCGTGTCATGTGAGTGATGATCAGTAGGTATGAAGGGGTGAGGCATCAGGAACTGGCTCGCGTGATGGATCAAAGGGTTTACATGACAACCAGGCGAGGACTTCCTGGTTGACAGAAGCATTCCTCGATTGGACAGCACGGCGCATCAAAGATGATGTGTGTGTGTGTGTGTGTATGTGAAAGAGAAAGGAGATCAGCCCCCAAAATAGACAGCGTCCAGTATCCAGGACGATGTTCTCAGGTCATTCTGTCTGTCTCTGTCTTTATCTTCATCACTTGTCTCTGATCTCTCCCTGTGTGTTTTTTCTTACATACAAGTACAAAATGTACATGTATACGTCAAAGTAAATGAGTGCATGAATTTGATATCTTTGTGGTTTAGCCAGAATATTGTCCCGTAAGTCATATGCAGTTAGTTGTTGTGTTAAAGAGTTACTGTAACTCTCACTTGCATTTGCAGATAGCAGATTGCAGATTTTTTTTCCGAATTGAGAGTTGAGGCTATTGGGATAAACAAAATGTGATAAGGCGTACCTTTATAAATGGTTAACACATTGTAACTAATAACTTTATTAATAGTTAATAATTCACTTATTAATGCTTTTATCCAAAGCCAAAACACTGCACAGGGCTTGATAATATTATGACGAGGAACTGGCAATTCATTCATACGTTCCAGCAAAAGCAAAAGTTGCAGCGCAATGCTGCTTTTTTTTTTTATATCATTTATATCGGCAGATTTGGTGGATTGTTGTTAGAAGATGACTTTCTCATTATATAATTGTCCACCAATTCATAAAGTTCTGCTTCTTGATGAATAAAAGAGCTAAAAAAAAAGCAAGGAGGTTAACAACAGTTAAAGAGGATTTTTCATAACCAGGAAAATGTGTTCTTACAAATGGCTTATTGCTGATCTATAAAGCCTTAATAAGTGATACATTAAAGTCCCATTAAGTGTGTGCCTCAATGAGGTGTGTTCAGACAGAACGTTGCGATTGCATGTAAAATTGTTGGAAAGACACAAGTGGGTGTGAGTAGAGAAAAATGTGCTCTAACTGCATAGAAATAATGTTTCTATTACGAAATGTTTTTCGTGGTGACTTCTAAATGACCTTTTCGTCTAATCTCACCTGGAGGGAACGTCAGGGGAATGAAGGTTGAGACGAAATGAAGAAGCAACACTACAGTGCACAACAGTAATGCAACAGAAACAGACATTTTTTGGATGAACTCTCATACTTTGGTCTCCTCTCGTGTAATGAAATAACCTTCCCTGTCAGATTTGTCATCCATCAAATCGTCTTGATGCTTAAAAACATTCTGCACATATTCTGAGGCAAGCGAGAGACTGACGGGGACACGCAACACAAAGCAAGAGGTGACAGAAAGCTCACCAGGTTGCAAGTGCACTGTATTTGTGTGACGTCATTACAACGCCCCAGTTGTAATTCAAAGTTTTCCTTTTTTGTTTTCAGAGAGAAGACTTTCTTTGTGCTTTTGAGGAAAACTGCGGCCTTGTAGCCTGTCTCCATGTATCACCACGTCCAGAATCCCTGCAGCCTGCGGGAGGGTATAGAATCACACCGACCAAACCTAATAAAGGTAATTTACTGCCAAGGCAAATTCCATAGCTCTGGGCCTCCACCCCATGTTAAACAGCCTGCTGACCTTTAGCGTCTGATTTCATAAAGAGGGACACAATCCGATTAGGCCCGGACAGGAAAGGTCAAATGCACTGGCAGTTTGTGGCGGGAACGTCGCCGCTAGCTGGCTGGAGACGTACCGAATGACCGCGGCTGTGTGGACAGCCGCCCTGTGCGTGCCGGAGTGTGTGAGCGTGCATGTGAGAAGAGGATGGAGGCTGTGGCGGAGGGGTGGGGTGGGGGGCAGCGACAGCAGTTAGCCTCTGTGGCCTCTGGAGCCGTTAGCAGAAAGGGCAGCATATCTGACATGGGCGGCATGCTCCCTTTTTATGTCCCAGTGACCGCACACACACACACACACACACACACACGCACAAACACACACACATACACACCTGGTGGCATCGCACCAGCTTTACCTGATAGCATCGTCAACTCCACTGAGCCTTGAAGTGCATTGCTTTTTTGGGCTGATGTGAATGTCAAGGCACATCGTGAAGGTGCGGTCTTCACTGATTGCTTGAATCTCCGTTTGACAAGCTCTGTAGCCGATCCCTAAAGCTGGTCAGGCCTTTGCTGTTGCCCATTTTAACCTGGAAGTTCCTGACATGTTTGTCTTACCTTCACTTTGAATTGAAAATGAAAATGTTTTACAACTTACACTTGTGTAGTTTTGGAAATCACTGTACTCACCAAAGCAATTGCTGACATCTGGAGGTTGTACACAAGACAGGTTCAGCGGAGAGACTTGTCTCGGACGTGTTAGCTTAGCACACGGTGGCACAGAGGTGGGGGAACATGCTCAAAGTTGTCTTGTTTCTCTGCTTTGTCTAATTGACTTGCAATGAAGAAACAAAGTGCCTTCTTTATTTCAACTCATGCAGGAAGAAAACAAGACGACTGAACTAAATATCAGTTTCATACTTGTTCATATGCAAGCGCTGTTTTGCCTATGTTCCTGTATATTCAGTACCTGTGTGTGTGTGTGTGTGTGTGTGTGTGTGTGTGTGTGTGTCAGCACAGGTAGTTTGTCTCCCCTGTAGAATGGTCTTGGTGGCAGAGCTGTCGTCTGTTTTACAAGGTGCCCATTAAGGAGCTCACATGGATAATGCTAATTGCATGGTGCGCTGCCAGGATATGCTGTAGTGTGTGTGTGTGTGTGTGTGTGTGTGTGTGTGTACAGCAGGCTTAAATGTGTTTAATGTGTGTGCCTGTGCATGCATACACGATACAGTATCTATATTTGTGTATAAATACAAGTATTGTGTTTGCATATTTGTGTGTAAATTTATTGCTGGACACGCCAACAAATGTGCTAGTGTGAGTGTGTGTGTGTGTGTGTGTGGTGTATGTGTAAAGTTTTGGATGAATGTACAGAGTCGGTGTGTCTTGCAAGCGTGTGTGTGTGTGTGTGTGTGTGTGTGTGTGTGTCATGGTTAATGTTGATTGTGTCGGGGCACAGCGAGGTGCTGACAGTGCCGCGTCTGCTGAATGACGGAGATGATGTTAACAAGCACAGGGAGGCGGTCACCACCCCCCTGTTTACAATGTGGGGGTGCTAAAGCTGTCGAGGCCATAACTACCGCACGCTGATGTGTGTGTGTGTGTGTGAGTGTGTGCACTAATACCTCCTTGTCCTCCACCTCTTTGTTGTCACACTCCTCATCTCCAGATCGCTGCAGAGCGGCTTGCCTGGCACTCCAGCTGAGAGAGAGAGAGAGAGAGACCTTTTCAGTAAAGAAACCTATAAGCCTGCATGCCAGAGGAATAGACAAATAACAAGACACACATGAGCACATGTACACAGCAGCACCGATAATTAGAGCGAAGAACGTTTGCGCATGTTGTCTGGTCTCAGCTATGGGTCTGCAAATAATGATTCTTCTCATTATTAAATCACCAACAGATAATGTTTTTTAATTATCTTTCAAAAATAGTGGAAAATACCAACACAGCTTCCCAGAAGCCAAGCTGATGGGTTTGTCTGACCAGTAGATTCATTTAGCTTCATTTCGGATAATCCACTCAGTATCAACACAAATCCAAAATAAACAAAAGTCCAACACCAAATCCCAAAGATTCATTCACATTCATGTTGACAGAGAAAAGCTGCAAATCCTCACTTTTGCAAGTTGGAAGCAGATAATCTTTGGCATTTCAACTTGATAGATTATTTAGAAGATTAATCAGAAATGTGGTCAATTGACTCAATCAATTGGTTGCAAATAAAAGTGCTTCCCAATGGAGCTTTAAAGATCCCCTCCAGACATCCAGTTTGAAGACATATTAAACTACTCTGCTTTGAATAATAATGTGTGTCTAATTTGATTTTGCTGCAAAAAAAAAGTTCAATTACCCTCTTAAAATATCTTAAAATGAATCCAGAATCTATGAACATGCAAATATTTTTTGTTTTAACGGTTCAACAGCTGGACACAAGACGTCCCCTGCTTCATCGAAAATCCGTTCTAAGTGACTGTGCGCTGGATGTTTATACTTTCCACATCTGGACCACAAGTTGTGATGTCACAAACCTTGCTCGTATGTACATCCAACTGAATAACAATGGCCAGTAATTTTATTCTAATGGGGAGGGCGACTATAAGTTTGATAAAAAAAAAAAAACCTTCATAAAGATGTTTTTTTTGGTTCTGGTTACTTGTATTTTTACTTTTGCATGCAGTGCACATGTGGATCCAGCAGTAAACACAGTGGTGGTGGTGGTGGTGGTGCCAAGCTGTGGGCACCACAGCTTAATCATCCATCCATCCATCCATAATTGAACATGCATCCAGTTGTAAAACTCTGTTTAATCCCTTTACAAACTGAAACAGCAGCGACAAATCTACACTCGCACACAGTTAAAATAGCAGATAGCTCTGAGTTACTGGCAGCCTGATCCAAAATGTATGCAGCTGTGTAAATCACAATCAGATTTCTCGTACCCCATTGTGGCATAAAATGTATGTTTACGTCAGTGCTATGTGAAATTATGGGTGGAAACAAATCTTTGACAGTTTGCAATAGAAAACTTATACCATCTGTCAAGAATGCCCACAGCCAGCAGCCACACGGTGTTATTTTAATACGGAGGGCTTTGAGACTTTTGCTACAGAGGTTTCATTGTTGTGGGTGCATGTCAGCATCCTGTAACGTGTAATTAAAAACTCTAGATAGAAGAGAAGAAACTATCTGATGTGAATCTTTGGACACATCTGTTTGCGTTCTGGTTGTTTTCAGTACAGAACGGAGCTCATTTCACAGAAAGCCTAGCTGATACAAACTCCCCCATTTATCAAAACATTAGCATAATGGCCTGCACCCCGAGTCACTTGCTATTCTGGCTCATCTTTCAGCTTTTTGGAATTCAGTAGTTGTTACTTGGAGTGAAACGGCAAGACACGAGGCCCTTAATGGGTCCAAGTTAAAAGCTTGGCTCTTGTAGAGCACCAGAAGTTAAAAGCTTACACAGAGTTATCATAATAGGCCACCCTCGACGTCAGCCAAGTCGTCTTTTTGAAGCGAGCGTAATTTCCCATGATGATGATGATGATCGGCCGGACAACATGCTCAGAAACAATTAGCGCTGGTCGCTGAAGTGGACACTTTCCCCCCAGTCAGGCATCGAGGGCCAGGGCATAAATAAGTCCCCTTGTCAGCCATTGCCAAGAGACAGCTAATGACTCTCATTAATATGCAAAATAGCAGCCATTTTTCTCTCCTTCTGTGTGTGTGTGTGGTTCCTCATTTTGCGCGCGTCCGTCCAGTGCAAAGTGACCAGCTCAAGAAAATTTCTAATTGCAAGTCAATTATGTCATAGAGCCCGTTTAGATGTTCATTTGTATGCAAATTCAGAGGCTGCTGGGAGGAGGAGGGGGGGGGCAGGCGTCAGACAAACACGGAGGGCCAGAAATACTCACCCACATACACACACAGAGTGGCCAGAGCCTGCATGGTGTGGTTCATCATTATTTTGGGTGTGCAAATACTGACAACACACTCTGAAGCCTTTTTGGCCATGCAGTGGGAGTCTGAGCTGCTGAAGAGTGTTAAATGTTCAAACGAAAACGTTATAAGTCACACAGAAATGCAGACAGGAAACCTGTTTAAAGGAGTAATTCAACATTTTGGAAAATCTTTTCATTCTTGCCAAAGAATCGACGAGGAGCAAAATATCACTCTCATGTGTGAATGCTAAATATGAAAATACAGCCAGCAGGCAACTAGCTTAGCTCTGCATAAAGACAGGAAGCCTGGCTCTGCACATGTGTGTGGGCACGTCAACATAGTGCATGCAACCAACGCAGTATTAACAGAGCCGCATGCATTTTTGGAGTTAATCAAGGAGATGAGAACGTAGAGCATCAGTCCGAGTAACACAAGCTTGCGCAGTTCAGAGGTCTTGGTGCATTTATTTGGTGCCATCAGACTTCATTTGACATTGTTCTCACCTGCCACCGAAGGAGCTGGACGAAGCAGCTCCGAACATGCTATTCATATAAACTCCTGTTTCTTTGGCTTGAAGAAATACTTACTTTTTCTTTCAGTATTTTTCCTGCAATTTAGTTTTTCATCAACAGCTAAAACTGCTTACTAAGTGACACTTCAGTACCAGTATGAGAGGTGATTTTCAGTGTCAGTGACATTACAGTATTTCTTTTTTTTTTTTTTTTTACAAATTTACAAATAAACTTGTAGTTGTCACAACTGCCTATTTGATTACAGCAGCAGCTGTCATCCTCATTTGACCCATATAACTGAGCTGTCTTGAATAATGGAAGAACTGCTGACTTCATCAATAGCTGTTTTCACCTGTCAATGTTCATCGTGATTGCATTTGACTTTTCTTCATGCCGAATATCCCGCATTATCGCACTGACTTGGCGTCTCAGGACAGCCAATGAGAAGACAGACCGTGATGTGACACTAACAATCAAGATAATGATAATTCATGCAAAGTTGGAATCTTGTAAATTCAGATGACGAAGTTCCCACATTAAATTAGTGTCTGATTGATGAATTCCAGTATTGACCTGCTGTAAGATAATATGAGTGTATGGTGTTGGACCGATTTTGAACAGATCGGGCAAAATCGGTCTGTGCTTTCTCTAATAGTGATGAATAATAAGCGTTTATTCAGCGATGAGGCCCGAGTATCTCCGGCTCTTATTTAGTGCGAGCAGTGGACTCCTGGTGTGGAACGGAGAGCTCATCATTTCATCAAGCTATCATCCTGGAGGATACATGCCCGTGGTTTAGCAGTGGTGGGCCAGTCCCAGTAAATGAATCCCAGATCCATCATCCTGCTGTGATCTGATCTGATCCCCTCTGCTGTTGATTAGACGCTTATTGGAGCGAGGAGCTGAGACATCAATATGAAGGGGTGTGTGTGTGTGTGGGGGGGGGGGTGGGGGGGGGGGGTAGATGGTGAGAGGGAGAGAGACGGGAAGAAGAAGGGGAGAAGGGAAGGAAATGTCAGCATGTTAAAGAGCAGGAGGGTGAGAGAAGGATGACACCCTCTAGTGGATGAGGCAGATATACATCTATCTATTTCCACCTGTATATGTATGTGTGTATGTGTGTGTGTGTGTGTGTGTGTGTCTCCACCGTCTCCGCTTCATCAATAGTGGTAGAATATCCCGGTGACATTGAGCAGTCATTACAGCAGCCATCAGCAGTTAATGAACGGATGGAGTCCACAGCATTCCCACTAAATTCATTATCACTGTATTGGACTTGACGGTGCAGATTAATAATTGGTTTGTCACGCAGATATTTGGGATGATTAATATGGGTATTGATTAAGAAGAGGAGGCGGTGGTGAGCGTGTGTGTGTGTTGATAGGAGTGATATGAGGGAAAGTGCGCACACCAGCAGCGGGCTACAGGAAGTCAATGGGTGGTCGTTGGAGAGACTGATCAGGGCGGCGGTGAGAAAATCACTGCAGCCCAACTTAATCAAAGCTGCGGCCTGTTGTCCTGGCGTGAAAGCGTCGACCCTGTCTCGGCCTCTGCTGCGGCCCCCTCCAGCGTCACCCGGCAAACACACTGCTCTGGCTAAACAAATTCGCTGTATAGAGGTGGAGCAAGTTGTTGGACTCAAAGGAGGACAAGCCTTCAGACTGGACTTCCTGCTTAGTATTTTATCCCTTTACTGGACGCTGTAGCAACACTCTCATGCAAAATTCAGTGTCTTGCTTTTTTTCTGCTTTTTTTTTAAGATATCTTTTGGGCATTTTTAGGCATTTATTAGAAAGTGCCAGTGAGAGATGCAACAATGGTCCCCAGCTGGACTGGAACCAGAGAACCAAAACAAACTGAGCGCTATTTTCAGTCTAAATATGGCCCAGTACATGATGTCATATGGTGACCTTGACCAACAAATAGAAAATGTGACCGCTGAAACATATGAAACTTGTGTTCTTTTAATATGGTGACAGCAGTGCAGAGGTGAGCTCTATCCCCACACAGCAGAAAGGTCATGGGTTTGAATCCACGGGCCAGCCGGGGCCTTTCTGTGTACAGCTGGATGCGGCTTCAGCCCCCCCTTCCTCCCTGCGTGAAATAACTGGCTATAAATAATGGATGGATGGGGAAAAACTAATTACAGATACTGATATGTTATTTTGCCAAAAAAGTACAGTACATGCAGTTTTTCTGTTTCTGTCTATTTTCCTGTATGTGTGTGTGTGTGTGTGTGTGTGTGTGTGTGTGTGTGTGTGTGTGTGTGTGTGTGTGTGTGTGTGTGGCCCACACAGCTGACTCTCCGAGGAGACATCATGTTGTCTATCCACTGAGCTCTGATTCATTGCTATCGATCAGCCATGTACTGGATATATAGATCCACCAAGTATATAGATAAGCCATTTATTACGTGAGATCTCGGTCCACATGTATAGATTCACCACGTGAGTGTATAGATCTATACAGACAGGTTTACTGCACATTTTCTGAATTGAACTGCTGCCCTACCTATTTTTTTTTCTCGAAAGGAATTGTATAATTTACATTTCCCGCAACTGCTTTAGGGCATGCACCCATGATATGTTTTACTCTTTATGTATAGGGGGCATAAATGTGTGGATTTCAGCTTTAAGGGTTGATTTGAAGGAGGGTTTAAAAGATGAGATGTTTCATTGTTATTTTGATAAAACACCATGATAAACAGTTTTTCTCCTCCCCAAAATCTGTTTGCTCAATTTGACCAAATGTGCCACTTTGAAAAGTACAAGCATAACAAAACAAGATAACAAAATAAACGGGTGTAATGCATTCACACAATCCCAGCCGTTTGAATGGATGGATTCACGTGTAAAACCATAAAGACCTTTATCACAGGAGATTGCTGTCTCAGAACTGGACTTCAGGAGTTGAAATTGTCAGCACTGAATGCTTCTTAGTCACAAATGGATTGAAGTTATCTTCCCTCTTTTCTGGGAGGGACGGGGATTAAAATAACATCCAGTATAGAGTTATCATTATATTCACCATATACCCCCCCCTCCCTCAAACATTATCCTATCAACAATGCTCCCACCTCTTCTCCTTTTTAATTTACACACACACACAAAACGTGTTACTGTGATACATCCATCCAGACGTCACCGGCCACCCGTCGTCATCATCAGCATCTGTGGAGATGATAAAGTGACGCTGGGCTTCGTTTCAACAGAGCGAGGGAGAGGAGGCCTCCCTCTCAGATTAAAGAAAGCCTCGGTTTCCGCAGGGACAATAGGGAGGAATTACCATATGAATATGACCACGGCACCCCGGCCTCTTAAGACCATCAATCTCCCCACGCCGAGCGCCGCGACGCCAGATAACCCCCTGGATATCCCCTCTTAACCTCAATTTCTCAGGATGTATTAAGAGATGGTCGCCGCAGAGAGGAGGGGAGAGGAGAGGGAGTCAGGAAAGAAGGAAGGGGCTTGGGGTTGGACCCAGCAGGCGCTGCCATTTCTCTCTGCACACCCACCACCCCAACCTGAAACAAGTTATAACGCAATTAATCTTGTCCCGGAGGGAGAAATATAGCAGCTAAGTGAATTTTACATGAAGAGCCTCCCTCTACTTACCCCCCTTTCTCCTGTATCACAGAATCTATCAGTCGGGGGAGTTATGTGATGAAGGGGGCGGGACTGTAAACTGTATATATGTATTAGTGTGTGAAACTTATGATGGTGTGGAGGGGACGATGGTGTGATGTCAGTATTTGAAAAGAGCAACGTATCAGTTCCTGTGCTAACATGAAAATACGCAAAACTATATGGTTTTAAAGCAGCATTATTGTATTCTATTTATTTATTTATTTGTCTCTCCGAGGCAGACATAATATCACCTTGTGATATTTTAGGGCTAACATGTCAGCAAACAATTGTCTATTTACACATCCAGCAGACTCCGACGAACATTAGCATTTATTTGGGGTCATGTTTCCGGCCACCTAACAACGTAAGCTCTGTTTTGGTCTCCAGCAACTCCTGAGTGAAATGTCTCTGGCTTTTCAGCAGGTAGCTTAAGCTCCACTATGTTCAACAGCTAACCGCTAACTTGGCCTGTCTGCTGTTTGGTATGGGGCAGGCAGATGAGAGTGGTGAGACTGAACCAAAGCAGTGAAGTGGCGGGGGACGTAAATAAAAACATTGAGCTGAAAGGGGATAAAACGCTCCAGAGAGCTGAGGGGAACAGGTTGGTTACTATATTGTGACCCCTGTCACGTTACATTTGGTCATTTTCATCCATTGGAAATAAAAAATGAAATAAAAAAGTTGTGCAGCTTTAAATATGTAACTTTGTGACAACAATTTCAATATGGTAAATGTTCAGAAACCAGCTTGTTCGACTTGAGAGTGAAAAATAGCACTTTGATCAAAAGCCAGAACTGAGGACAAAACAAAAAACCAGGGATTGTGGGTCATAAACTGCAGAATGACTCTGAAAGATTGCATTGTTAAGGGTTTGAATGTTTTATCTCTGTTCCTGACAAACACATTAACCAACAAAAAAACCCCCATGTCATTTATATGGGCTGCACCAGCATCAAGAGCCCCAGTAAATAATAAGGCATGCATAGCTGCTATACCTGTGTCATTACTGTGAAATCAGGACCTGAATGTGTTTCAAACAGTTTAAGATGTTCTTTTCTTACCTGTATGTGATTTACTATTGTAGAATACAGTTAAATGTTTGGTTTTATATATTTTTATTGATTTTGAATTCATGTTCTGTAAGATATCTGCAAATCACAAAACTTGTGTGTGTGTGTGTGTGTGTGTGTGTGTGTGTGTTAGATTTGTGAGTGGGCGGTCCAGGATGTGCAGTGACTGAACACATCCTGCTGTCCAGGTGACAGCTGTTTGACTTTTATTTGTTCCTACTGCGCTGCCAGTGATCATTCCATTAACAGGTCAGACTGTAACAACACCTCACTGACATCATGGTGTTCAAGCTCTCCGAACAATGAACGTGTGATATCTGCACCTTTTCTTTTCTTTTTTTTGTACTCTAACGTCTCTAATTTCCTTATTTTGTCAGGTGTGGTGTTAAAAGGGCCCCAGTGAATTAAAAATAGCCCAGCACATCCTTCTCTACAGTTCAGTTGAGGTGATTTCTAGATGTCTATTGGCACTAAATGTGAGGTTCTAGTATCATCTGTGCGAGTACTGTATTTGCTGTGTGTAGTATTCTTCATATTACATCCTCCAAAGTCCTTAATAAACTCCAGCATGTTCAGAACTCTGCTGCTGGTCTACTCACTCACATTCCCTGTACCACAACAGACTCAACCAGGCCCCCTAAAAGACGGACTTAGTTACTCAAAACCCACCTTTTAACGTTTGATTTTATGTCCTGTGCCGCTGTGTGCTTGTATTGTGTTTTAGTTTTCTAGGACCATTTTTTTAAACTTATTTAATTTGTCATATAAAGGGTCTTTGAATATCTTGAAAAGTGCTCTATAAATAAAATGTACTATTACTGTTATTATTATAACATGTCTGGGATTGGATTCCTTTATATTTACTGAGCGTTCTGTCCTCAAATGAATACTCCCTTTATACTATATTGATTTAGTTTTACAAGAGATAAATAAGTCAAACCAATGGTTTTAAATGTAATTTCAACTGGCAATAAAAAGTCTTAAGAAGTCTAAGAATTAGCTTTAAGAAGGTTACACAAAAAAGTATCTCCATCGTATCAAATCATTTCTCTCTAGATTCTGTAAATCTGTATATTTCAACCTGTTTCCAACTGAAATCATCTCATTGTCTCGACATAATGGTAACATTTTACTTTAACTTCTCATTTAGCATTTATAAGCAGTATAAACATATTATAAATGTTTTATAAAACACAATAATATAGTTGTAATCAGGCACAGGCATTTATTAATGTATTTGTCAATAACTATAACTGTGGGCACCCGTAAGTGCAGGCTTCTGTATAAACAGGTAATGAATAAAAATATTAAAAAACAATAATAATAGTAATAGAATTGGTGTTTGTAGGAGAAGTTATAATTGCAGACAAACACTGTACTTTAATAAGCTGAAAGAACACCTGAATGCATACAACCACATTACAGTGTGTGTTAAGACCATTTATAAATGTTGTATAGTGCTTGTAGGGGGTTAAAGTAAAGTGTTACTGAAATAATTTTCTATAAATGATTCTGTTTTCTTAAAAAATATTGATAAATTAAGTTAAACAAGGTGAAACATTTGGAATGTTTTTTCACTTTTTTCAGGAGACAAGACTTTAAAGAATCAAACTACAAAACCTATTTGCAGTTAATTCATGGATTTTTGCTTTTATATGTTTATCTTCACTAAATCAAAATAGCTGTTTTATTAATCTTCTTAATTAATGAGAATGAATACCTATGCTTGGTTAGACTTTACACCCTTCCCATATTGTCTACTATTATTATTTTGACTTTTTTTTGCACCTCCAAAATTCCCAAAACAGTGCGCATTAAAATATGCCATCAAGTCAAAATCGAACAAAGATAGCTCAAAAAAAACTTTTGTCTGAATCCTGAAGAAGAATCCTCGAAAGCGATCCTTCTCACAAATGTCACCCGCTTCAGTAGCTTTAGTTTTATGCACGTCAAAAAAAAAAAGAAAAAAGAATCTACCCTTAAGTCTCCTTAACATCACCGCTCAAAAGGAAGCAACAGAAATACAACAAAGGGAAAAAGGTCAGATAATTATTGAATATGATCGACTTCTCCATTTGTCAAGCAGATGTGCCGGCAGATAACATAATGTCGGTGTCAGGGAGAGACAGTGGGAGATTCATAGCCTGGAAGGAAGAGAGACACAGGGATAGACACGGAGAGGAGAGGAGAGCAGACAGTGATGTAGATGCAGCCACCTCTGTGAGGGAGAGAGAGAGAGAGAGAGAGAGTGGCAGAGAGCTGCAGATGGGAGAAGGGAGAGCGAACACAGGTGTAATAGATTTCTGGTGTCTATATTTCATGTTGAAAATTGGCTGGTACATCCAAGCGGTTTGATCTATGAGGGCCGTCGTCTTAAGAAAAAACCTTAGTAAATGTGTAATTTCTCCCTTGATGGAACACAGGCGAAAGGCTATTCTTCTTATTCCCCTCTCTCTTTCTCTCTCTCTCCCTCTCTTTCGGGTTGTTTCCACGCTTGCTCCCTCCCTCCCTCCTCTCCTCTTCATGCTCCTTGATGTCTCCATTTCATTACCAGCCCTCCATCTATCAACCTTTCCCTTTCCCTTTTTTTTTTTTTTTTTTTTTTAAGGAGTGACTTTCCTCACACACAGTTTTGGACAGGGGCGCTGTGATTGTGGGTGTATATCTGTCCTATGGTCACTACAACTCTGTGTGTGTGTGTGTGTGTGTGTGTGTATACCTGCACACCTGCCTGGCTGTTGTGTCTAGGAAGTGTGTTTGGATGTGAGCAGTTGTAGTGTAGTTGTCCCTGCTTTGCTGTATTTCTGCAACTATTTGAATGTCCTCTTACGGCAGGCATCCACACATATCTTTGCTTACATGCACATACGCACACATGCATACACATACTGTCCATATATATGAGCGTGAATGCCTATGCTTGTGCCTGTGACCCTCTCTGACCTCTGCTTATACCCGCTGCGGTCAGATGAGCAGTTTTGTCCAGCGCAGACTCGATGTGAACAGCGAATAGAGACAGAGCAGCTGCATTATCAGAGGTCTAGATGTAAAAAGAAAAAAAAAGTGTTGAGAATAAATGGGGCGGAGGGCTGAACGGCGCTGCACACTACTGATGTGTAAAAGATAAAGAAGGTCTCAGCATTGATCTACAAGCATGACGGCAACTGAGAACAAGGGAGGGAGAGAAGAGCGGGAAAGGAAAATAAGTGTAAAAAAAAAAAAAAAAAAAAGCGCATTTATCTAAATTATTTTTCCACAGGACTTTCTTCTAATTCTAATTCTGACATTTACAGATCTCAAGTAACATAAGATAAAATGAAAAATCCTAAACAAAGAATCAAGTAAACACAGTAAACCTATCAAAAACCTTCCTTGAACCATTTTCTATCCAGGTTTGTTTATATTCAATGTATATTAAATATATTTCAAATGCTATGATAGATGTATGATATATGCAAAAAACATATGTGAAACAAGATTTAAAATACAAATACAAATACCTGAATGAATGATTTGGACAAATAAGGCATTCAAAAGAGGAATGAAGAACACAACAAATATGCCAATTGAGAGCGAAATACTTTCAGAAGTGAATGATACTGTAAATGAACAAAAGCCATCACAGATCACATTAGAATGAAGCTGCTGCTGCTGCTGGTTGGTGGTGATCGTACTACTAATAATGTGAGATCAGTTGTCTCTATCAGCGGTGGGCTGGGCAGGCCTTTTAATCATGGTCTAAGGGGTGCCGAGCCTCTCTATCATCATTGAACTGTGTCCAGGGCTAATTGTGGCTATATTTCACTGTCCCCGTGGCCTGCTCACCGCAACGATCTGCTGGTCTGCTGCAGAGCCACACACACTCAAACACACACCCTCACAACCTATACATATAGTACTGGTGTAGTTGGGGACAAGAAAACACAAGATATACACATGTTCAGTTCAACAGATAAGCGCAGGTACACGCCATTGAGGCCCAAAGACCAAAGAGAGAGATTTGATTGCTTAAATATGAGAAAATGCATTGTAGCTTCAGTAGAATAAAACACTTCCAATTCTCAAAAGTTTTGCTGATAACAAAAATATCTCTCCATTTGTTGTAAATTCTCAAATAATGGCCCATATTTAAAGGATAGATGTAGGTTTTTCACATAAGGGATAATGCGCCACTGGAAGGCTTTTAATGTGAAACATTTGAGCAGGAAGTGGAGCTTAAGTAGAATTGATCTACTGATGAATGTAGGGGGTGTGGAAATGTTCATGATGCTAAAATGTATCAAGACAACAGGTAAATATGGAGGAATTGTTGAGTTTGAATTGGCAGCAAACAACGTCAGCAGCATATCAAACGATGAGCAGATAAGAAAGCGTCTTACTGAAATATGATCAAATATACTTAAAACAGGGACCGGAGAATTGGCAATAAAGCTGTCTCTAATATAAGCCCATCTCAAACACAGGCCTAGTTCTCTCAGTATTTGAAAATTTACGGTACTTTTCTGCAGTTAACCTGCTGTTAATAAACATGTCCTGCAGATGTTTCACAATAAAAGCCCTCCGGGGATTTGCAGGGATTACATCCCATAAAAACCTGGAAAGCTTTTAGTGTGAAACAGATTGAGGAACAGCAGCAACAGCAGATTAACACAGCAAAGGGGAGCCGAACAGCAAACACAGAGGCCTCTAACTAAAATATAATCAAATATACAGATGACGCCGACCTCTAATAACGGCCTGTCTCAAATAAAGGCTCCCCCTTAATTTGAGCTGAATAAAGGCCTATTCATGGTACCTCAGAAAGCATCACTTATCTAGACAACTGATGTTTTATTACTCTGTAGCAGCTGGATTAACACACACACATATAGTCATGCACACACACACACACACACATAAAGAGAGATGATATTTTTGCTTGCTCTATCTTCTCCCTTTCCCTAATCACTCTCCGTCTTTCCTCTCTGCCTTAGCCTCACCTTGACACAGACGGGTCACCTCTGCTGCAGAAACTTTTAATTAAAGTTAGAGCCTTGACAACTGGACGACTGAAAGAGTGGGGATGGATGAGTGGATGGATGCCGCTACCTCCCTTCTACCTCTGAACCAATCTTTTCCTTTCCCTTTTCATTTCTGAACTTCTTTCCTTCTCTTTGTCACCCCCCCTCTTTCTCTCTCTCTCTCTCCCTCCCTCCATCTATGGTAGAAGGAAAAAAAAAAAAAGCAATTTCCATGAATTTGACTTAATGGACGGGGTTGTGTCCCTAATATGCAACAATGGATTGACACCGAGACTGAAAGTGCTTCCCTCTGCCCCGAACCCTGGTCTATATGGACAAACGTGTCCCATATTCATTTACACACAGACACAACCTGGCATTTTGATACGTGGAGTGTTTTGACTTGTTTGTGGAGCCCAAACCACATTAGTGGCAAGTTAATGTACCACCCTCTCTGGATGTGTATTACTCTCAGTCAGGAGTGGTTTCCCGGAGTCATTAAACAACAGTTTGTCCGGTCTGAAAGCCTTTTACACCATGTTAGCTAAGCCTACGTCACAAAGGACCTGTTTTTTTTTTTTGTTTTTTTTTCACTGGTGCTCTAAAACCAAATTTTAGGATTTGTCTTTTACTTGTGCAAGCAAAGGTTACATGTAAGATGTTTTACTCCGCTCAGATATAAAAAGAAAGCAGTTAAAAGCAAGATTCAGAAGATAAATGATTTGGCCTCTGTCAAAACATGAACTGAGTAGTAAAGCAGTTGGGAGGGGGGGCGTAAATGTACGCACGGCATTGTGTGGACATCTGATAGCACTTACAGGTCCCTCCATCATCACAGATGGCTGTCTGTGGTTTCCAAAGAAGCTGTGGTTACTGTACAGATGGGCATTTGTGTCTGTTTATGTGTGTACATGCATGTGAACATACTGTATGTGTGCATTTGTGAGTGCATTTAGACCCCCTGTGCTTCCCTGCTGTGGGTCTAATTTCTGAAAACACCCTCTAACACATTTACACAATAGAGAAGCGTACACTTAGCGCAGGCACCTGATGCCAAAAACACTGAGCCAACATTAGCAGCCCAAGTAAAATATATGATCTAAAAAGCCACGTAACAGTGTTAGTAAAGGAACTGCACTCAGCAGCTCTCAGTGTAGAGTGACATTAGCTTGTTCGAGGGAGAAATAGCGAGAGGAGGGAGGTGGAGCGAAAATTAAAGACTTAATATAATACTTGCATACTTGCCTGCCAAGTTACTGGTTGCTGTAATCATTCCTCTTCTCCATAGTGGTCCCATAAAAAAAAAAAATCAAAAAAATCAAAAAGGCAGCTTTGCTCCAGAAAGGTACTACCTTTGGAAGATTGAAGATTGTCGTTTGAAGACAGACTCAAAAAAATCTAAATCTTGTCCTTTAACCCCTTTTTACATGACTTAAACAGATTGACTCATCACTAAATAATCACTAAACAAGGAATGCTGACATTTGCCAATTAGCACGAGACACACAACAACAGCTGAGGCAGATGGGAATGTCATTAGCTTTGCAGATGTTTTCTTGTAAAATATAATAGCGGAAAAAATTCAATTTTGACCCGATGATGGCGCAAGATAAAAAGTTAAAGAGATCCAAAAGTAATAACAATTCAACCTGCAAATGCGAATGTCTGTATTTCATGCCAATCCATCCAATAGGTGTTGAGAGTAGTGGCGCTACAGAAAAAAGTCAGGGGATCACCAAATTCAGGAAGCTTCACCTTCTGGGGACCATGAATGTCTGTACAAAATGTCATGGTAACCCGTTCAATAGTTGAGATATTTCAGTCTGGACCAAAGTGATGGACTGACCGACTGATATTGCCATCCTTAGAGCCACGTAACTACCATGGCTAAGAATACTTAAAGGACATGTTGGACTTTTGAACTCTTCCGAACAATTGTTTCTTTCTGTTTGTTCTTCCCACTAAAATGAAAATGACCAGATAATGACTTTGGCTTCTGTTGTGGTGAACTGTTCCTTTAACGTATTGACTTTAAAAATCATTTTTCTTTTTAGTTTTAAGACCCTTTTTTTTCTCAAAGACCTGCTTGTCTGAGACACTGAACTGAACAAGAACGGAGTTATCACCCCACTGACAGAATCTTTCAGATGTTTTTGAGAAAAATTAAAACATGTGTCCTGTATGGCGTGTTACAGACGACAGTCAGTGTGAATCGGTCCCCTCAGTCCCTCGCAGGAAGTATTCAGTGGAGAGATGGATGGAGGCAATCCTTCCTTCCCATCAACCACCTCATTAGTCCCTCTCAGCCATAAAGCCGTCCCATCAGGCCACGCTGTCATAACTCACTTTACAGCATTGATTTTAATCACGGCAAATGTAAACATACGTATTATCAATATCAATGCACAAAATAACGCTGTAATATGCAATTACCGAGTGGCATTGATTTTTCTTCCCTCTCCCCCTTTTGCTTCTGTTTGTCCTCCCCTCCTCTTCTCCCCACTTCAATGTAATCATGGGATCGTCCTACTTTGAACTGATTTAATAAGGTTGTTATATATAAATATATATAGCAGGCAGGCAGGCACTGGCGGAATATTACAGAGGTGATTTTCATAAATTTCAATGCAGGGATGAGAGTGTGCGAGTGTTTAGCCCGGAGGGAGGTGAAACCAGGACAAAGCAGGAGGACTTTATTGTGGTGAACAGGAGGGCACGGCAATCACTGCACAGAATTCCCCTTCTTTTCAATGTAGTTTTACCTTTTGAGAATTTTGTAGTTAGCTTTAGTACGGGGGGGGGGGGGGGGGGGGGGGGGGGGGTGGTAAAGATCCTTAGCACACATGCTCCACACCACCCTATCGCACCTAGACAAGAAAGGAAGCTATGTGAGATTGCTAGTCATGGACTACAGTTCACCATCACAGATAACAATGAAAAGGCCTACCTGAAGGAAGTAGAGGACCTGACTCACTGGTGTCAGGACAGCAGCCTACTCCTGAACGTCAGCAAGACTAAGGAGCTGATAGCGGACTTTGGGAAGAAGCAGGGAAGGAACTACGCACCCCCCCCCCCTTAATATCAACAGGTCTTCGTTGGAGAGGGTCAAGTACCTTGGTGTCCACATCACAGAGGGCCTCAGTGGTGGGAAAAGCAAAGCAGAGACTGTTTGACGTCAGACACTTGAGGAAATAGCGGGTATCCCCTCAAATACAGAGGGATTTCTATTCCTGCACCATCAAGAGCGTCCTGACTGGGAGCATCACTGGTATGGTATGGAAATGGCACCAAAAAACAGGACCACAAAGCCCTGAAAGAGCAGTTTGTTCAGCTGAACATCCAATAGGCGGCGTTCTACCCTGCCTAAAGGATGTGTACACCAGGGGCTGCAAAAATAAGGCTAGGAGAATCACACAGGATCCAACCACCTGGATAACGGCCTTTCCCCCCCTGAACTTTGTCATATTCATATTTCAAGCCCTACGAATAGAATCTGCCACAAAAGTTTCACATTTCACTATAGACTACAGCCCTTAAATCATCATGTAATGAGCAATAAAACATAAAATGAACTTCACTTCAGTCTCACCTAAATCACATGAACAAAGCCTTTTCTCTTTTGGGAGACCATTAAAGAGCTTAATGGTAGTGAACCTTAACCTAACTGTGCACACTGAGATCTTTTGCTTAGATTCTGCTTCACACACACAGTGCTACACACACCATAGTTATTCTTATGAGACATCATGTGTCATCAATAGACCATCTTTCCCTCCACATATGGAACGATTCGTGCTGAGCATCCCAAGAGTTGTGATTGTAACCTCATCACACAAAAATAAAGACTTCAGCAACAGACATGCAAAATGGCCCAATTAAAGTCTACTTGTACAAGTCTGTTCCGCGGTTGGATCATCTCACACATCATCATGTTATCTCAAAAGCTATGGTATACGGTTAGTATGTTTCATGACTTAAGAGGGGGTACCACTCACTCTACACAGCAATTTACACACAATTACAGATTTGAGTCTCACCGGCTTCTTCTCTTTCCTGTTTGTTTAGTTTCATTTTCATCTCTACAGAGACATGAGGTTTTTTTTCAATAGCATTGAGCAAGTCGTCCTTACAAAATGACTGTTGCAAGTGGGTTTCCACTTTTGAGGTTTGTGCTCAGGTTGAGTTCTTACACTGAGGCTGTGATGCTGCTGTGATGCTTGTTTACTGTTTTTCAGGCATTTTGAATTGTCTTTCAAAATAAAAGTTACTGATGTGATTTCACTCTGGGTATGGCCTCGTGTTGACTTTACAGCAACTGTCTGATATAATGCGCGACACGTGTCTAAATATTACTGTGTGTTTTGATCCATTATCACACAAGCCCATTGGTTCAGGGTATTTTCTGTTTTCTTTATAATATTACCCATTTTTGTTTGTAGGCCTTTACTTTCATCTGGTGGCATTGCAGAAAAACAATAAAGGAAAGCTCTACGTATACCACACACACACACACACACACACACTGTATCCACCTCACACATGGTTTCAGGTGACACAGACTGGACTGTCACTGTATCAATCTGTCACCATTTGCCACTGACCACTCTCCTCTCGTGCGTGAATCTCTCTGCGCTGAGTGTGTACGGGTGTGTTTTTGTCTCCAACACTGTAAAATAGCCGCTGACAGGTGTATTGAGGACACGGTCCCCCATTCTACACGACTGCTTCCAGTCAAAGCCTGATTGTTGCCTGTCTGTACATGAAACAGCTCGGAAAAGACGGAGAGACAAAAGCGCGTGGCAGCAGAAGAGAGGGGAAAGGGAGTAAAATCAAATCGAATAACAAAGATAGAGTCAAGCAAGCTGATCGAGGCGGAAAGGGAGATGGGAAAAAGGAAGGTGGTGCACACAGATACCGGAGAGGAAGTGGCTTTTTGAATTATTTTGCCTGGAAAAATATGGTCCTTCATAGGTGGTAGGTGTTAAAGGAATGAAGAAGCTAGCTGAATAAATGATTAACTACATCACAGGTTCGGTTTTTATATGGCCGATACATCTCTGCCTCGCTCACAGCACAGTCCCGCACTTATGGAATGTGCCTAATCCATAACCATAACGCCGGCGTGGCAGCGTGGACTTATATATCACGACATTTGCTCCGTATGATAATGCTCATCGTAGCTCACACATCCCCAGGTCTACTGATCCCGTGCATGTGAACAGATGCTCGTGTCACATCTTCAGTACTTTACAAAGTAAGAAAGCTCGTGGAAACTAGTCAAATGATTTCTTTATTGGCATCCTTATCCTCTCACCATAAATCACAACCTTGTTAATTTTTCATTTGTGCATATGGCACGTGTATTAAAAAACGTAAACACTAATTAACTATGCCGTGATAAATGACAGGACAACTCTGTTCTCTCCTCTCCTCTCCTCAGCTGTGACATCCGAATGCATACCCACCATGCTTTGTTCTCCGGTTTCATCCGGAGCGGTTCTAATGAGGACAAACTGCTCCCCGGTTGAGCCACAATGGCTCCGCCGACTCTGAAAAGAACTAAAATGGCTGAATGGAAATGAGAGGGGCAGAGGAGGTCAGTCCTCAGCATCAATTCTCATATTACCACACACACACACACACACACACACACAAATGACTATTGCACATTGAGGTGTCATAGGCGCATAACAGTGACAGCAGCCATCTCTCTAACCATCCCTCCTCTAATATCATCATTTGAATCTCTCTCTCTCTCTCTCTCTCTCTCTCTCTCTCTCATCTCTTAATATTATCATCCTGAATAGCCAGCAGGTGATGGGATGTTGGACCAGGGATCAAATTGAGAAAATGTATTAGGAAAAGTGGAAGGACTGACTGGTAACCTTATTAGCATATCCCCGGCAAAGGCAGGCAAATGGTAATTTATTTATTCATCATTTTATTTATTTTGCTGTTACATAAGATTGATAAGACTTAACATTATAATTTACAGACTATATAGCAAACAAGGTGTTTCAAGTATATATATGCGTAGCAATATGTCATTGTCAAGTTGCTAATTTCCAATTGGGACCAACTGAGACAACAAACAATTGAGACCATTGTACAGAGTTTCAGTAGCCTGCGTTTTGAACCAGTAGTAGCTTTGATTATCGCTCACGTTTCTCAAAATGTCCCATGAACTGCGTTTCCCCATCGTCTGTCCTAGATGGAGAGCCTCAAGTCGCATTTATGTCACATGGGATGGACTGCTGAGGCAGGAAAGATTCCCACGTTTACGTCACAAGACTGACTCAAGACAGGTGTGTGATTGCATGATTATTCAAATACAAATCCCGTGCATTGACAGCACAGCTCTATAATCTACTACATTTGGCTTGAATTGCTTCGGAGGACGGACTGTGGCAAACGTGGGGGCATTCCTTCTTGGTTTGCAGGCCAAACGTGGATATTTCGCTCCAGAATTTAATGCAATTTCTCTGACGTTTTCTTTCATCCGTCTCCATGAAGAAGTGAAAGACATTCTTGGGATTTAGCATCCATATTCAAAAGGTCATGACTAATAAGGCCTTGCTTTTAGAATTGAAACCGAATTTAACAAAGTTCAGCATTTGGTATTTCTTGTTGTTGATTCTTTTCTGGGAAATTTGGGTGTTTTAGTGACTGTGGGGGGGGGGGTCAGGGCTAATTCCAGTAGACTCCGAGTCAGCATTTCCCCACCATAATGTTCTTCCTGGCAGTGTGTAGAGGGGGCTTGTGAAAACGTAGACCTTCTTGTTGGGACATAAAATGGCCATATTTAATTCAGCTGCTCAGTATTTCCTACATGAAAACAACTTGTCACTAACAGAGATCAGTTAGTTGAAGTTGTT
Source organism: Enoplosus armatus (assembly GCF_043641665.1). Classification (NCBI taxonomy): domain Eukaryota; kingdom Metazoa; phylum Chordata; class Actinopteri; order Centrarchiformes; family Enoplosidae; genus Enoplosus; species Enoplosus armatus. The sequence goes on along the minus strand of NC_092193.1, from coordinate 20,122,701 downwards.
CATTTCTAACTGCTCAAATTATTATAATATAAAACTTCCCTGTTATTCAAGCCACTCATGCAACTCTAATAAAAAGATTAAAGCTTTTTCGTTTAACGTGCTGTTTTTTTTTTGTATCTCTTTATTGCAATGTGTGTGCTGAAAGGTGGGACTTGGACCCCCGCAGAGGGAGCCACGTCCAGTCCACCCGGAGGACGGCCAGGTGAAGACGACACCCCTTGATTGCTCAGCTGGTAACATCCGGGTCTCCGGGTGGACAGCGGGAGTGCAACTGTGGTCTCACGGCAGCTGAAGCGGCCAGGAGGGTGAGCGAGTTGTCCGAGGGTCGCCCATGAAGTCAGCTACCGCGTTTTAGCTGGACTACGAAGCGAGGGGGGGGGGGGTGTTCTGGAGCTTTCCTGACAGAGAGGACAGGAGGGGATGTGAGACAGCAGAGAAGTGCACACTCGGCCCACGTGGAGTTGTCTGCGGTGACAGACGCAGGTCCAGTGGGGGGGGGGGGACATGACGTGGTTCCTGAGAGCTTCGCCTCCATGACACGGACAGTGACATCCGCGGTAGGTGAGTCCAACACGCCCCCCCCCCCCTCTCTCTCCCCCCTCCCTCCCTCCCTGCTGGCACAGTTCATCCAACTTGTGCTCTACAACCTGGAGCACATGGCTTTAACATGTACTTCAGTGTGGAGTGCTGTGTGCAGGCTGTTTTTACATTATGTGGACATGAATTTGTTGTCTCCCATCCTGTGGGGGGGACAAACAGCCTTTGTGGTTTGCATCTGTGACGGTACTTCAAATCCCAAAAACATTCATTTTGCTTGTGAAGTTGTACCAACTCGGGTACATGTCACACCTTGTGCCTTTTTACAACAATGCCATGCTGTGTTTTTGGTCTGAATGATAATATCAAGCGACTCTCCCGGCATTCCCTTCATTTTGCATATGCGTATACAGCACTCGTGTCTCTGCGCTAAACTCTGTGTTCCTAATGGTGAAGATGAGGGTGCTGTGACAGCTCTGCCAGCTGACTGCGTGGTGTTCGTGTTCAGTACGTGTTAGGCCACTCTGGGTCAGCCTCCAGCCCACCCCTGGATGTTTCTGAGCTGCTTGTCTTCCTCTTCTTGTCTTGCTTTGGCTCAGCGTGTCTCTGTTTGTCTCTGTTTCTGTTGGTCACTCTCTCCTCTCTCCCTCTTTCCCTCTCTCCCTCTCATCTCTTGCTTCCTCTGAGGAGTGCTGGTGAGCGGCAGAGGAATCATAGAGCCATCAAAGGTTGCCAGCTGAAGGAAATGTCTTCATTTGCAGCGTGCTAGCCTGACACCTGAGCTCCAGCCTTCTGCGCGTCTGTGCCTGCTTGCATGTGTGTATATACATGCGTGTGTGTGTGTGTGTGTGTGTGTGACTGATAGTCAGCCATCCCAGCTCCCCAGCAGGTCCGTCTTTAAATTGTCTCTGTGTGTTTTATAGCTCTCTCTGTGTGTGTGTGTGTGTGTGTGTGTGTGAGTGTGCGGCTGTGGGCCTGTGCTCCATCCATCAGCGTTAAGATGGCACATTACTGTTAATGAATGGTATTTGTGTTCAGCGTGTATGTCAGGAGGGAGGACCAGGGAAGCAAAACAAGCCCTCCCCAATCACCTCACCTCCAGTCGCCTCATTTCTTTGTCAGTCTCTTGCCTGTTTTGCATTTTAGGAATTTATTCAGCTGAGTCTTGGGCTAACTTATTTGAACTGCCGCACATACACAGCAAATTTGGTGTTTTTTCCAACCAGAGTTCCACGTTTACATGGTGGTTCATGTGCTGAGTGGATTTTCCTGACCGCTGGAACATTAAGACATTGGCTTTGTATGTTGTAGCACTTAACTTTCACAATCGCATATTTCACATTATTTTTTGATATTTTCGGGAAACATGCTATGGATCGTATTGATTTCCTACCACTAGGTAGCCATTTATTTTTTTTCTGTTAATTTCAAACGGGTGTGAAAATTCATTTAAAGGACTTAACACTTGCTTGAGATAATCCACTGACCGTTGATCCTCTTAATTTTGTAATCAAAGTTAATTTATCATTGTGCGGTGATGCGGTCTCATGTCGGGACTGTGCGTTCATTGATGCTAGGTGAAATCTAGGAGTTAAAAATTGTTTTTTAACGTGAGAAATTATAAAATTCAAAATTCATTTTCATGACGTCTGTGTTTTCTCGTTCTTTCCCGAGTGAATATGGCTTGTTAAGGCACTCGCTTCAGCATTTGGCAGGTGAATCTCAAAATTCATGTGTCAAAATTAGAGCCAGACTGATAAATCGACAAGGCCAATATATATACATGATGCCAAACTAGGTCTTAGACCATTTAGAAACAGTGTCACCATTACATAGTTTGTCCACCAGAGAGCTCTGACAAGTTGAGGTTTCAACTGTAAAATGTCCCACTGACAACGTACCTTGATTGCAGTTCTTGCAAATCGAAGGGATCCGTGTCATTTGTTGTTGTTTATGTTGATGTAAGAAAGTGTAGATTCATCCACTCACTGGATCTCTCCATGTCTCCTCGCTCTACGTCTAACCTCTAGTTTTCTGTCCTTCCCTTCCTCCCTCTAACCTTCCTCTCCTCCACTCTTTCCTCCTCCACCTCTGAGTCTCCTGCAGTCTCCTCTGTCCTCTCCCACCCCTTCACCACCTCCGCCTCTCATTCTCCCCACAGCTCTCCATCACGCTACAGAGTAACGCTCAGCAGAGCTAAGTGAGGTGTGAAATTTGAAGTGTGGAATGAGATTAGTGCCAGCAGCCATTGTGTTTGCATTGCAGAATCGTATGACGCTGCCCGGTCCGGCCTGCCTCAGATTAGTGAATCCTGCGGTGTCAGATTGAACAGTTGTTTAAGATGAATCCAGTGATTGTGCTCCATAGGTGTCAACGAGTGGTATGTAAGGATAGCAATCATGATAATGTGATATATTACTGATCCCAGCTGGGAAATTTTCATGTTCTCCACAGGGAGGTCAGAGGTCAGATCCGGCTACAGAGCAGCAGCTATGGAGCTGGTGGGCATTCAGTGTATTGCTTAAGGACACTTAAACACTTAGACTTGGATGATTTAGTTCCACGAGTTGTCTCTCACCTTGAAAATAACTGATTAAATAATGATACAAAAAGTCCAATTCAACCCTATCTAGAATTTCTATTTCACTTTTATAAAATGTTATATATGTCAATTTTCGGTGATTATAGAAAACTACGACATTCGAGAATCTAGGTTACATTTTTAACATTTCATTTTGAAACTATATTGTCCAGAAAGATGGAGCTGTGAGGTAAAGGGGCACATTAATGTACTAATGCATGGCAGCACGATACACTGTGAAAGATCTGTACCATTTTTACAGTAAATCATCCAAATCTTCTGCACAGTGTCACCCATCAATCGGTGTCGCCCCCCCCCACACACACAGTTGGCGTGAAAGAAGGGAAAAGTGAAGATACCAGGTGTCAGGATACCACCAGCGGGAGTCTCACTGTGAGGAAGAAGCTCATAATCCACTGCTCACAAATTGTTATGAGGTCGAGTGCTGATGCAAGCAGAAGCACTGTGACTTTATGAGCGAGGTGGGTGAGAGGAGTGTCTCAAACCAGGTGTTAATAATATGCAGAACAAGCCGTGTGAAACTCCTGTGTGGTGCAACCCATTAAGGAAATGTGTTCATATTATTAGCAGTTATTATTATCCCTTCTTTTATTTATCTTCAGTCCTTTTTAGAAGAAGAGTTTGCTAATGTTACTCACCGACCTTTACATTTGACGACATGCCTGCTGCGGCAGTGGGACAGAAGCAGGATGGATGGATGGATGAATAGACATGTTTTCCCAGTGTCAGGCAGGGTGACAGCGCTCTGTCACACAGGCCCCCAGCAGATGTCACTCACTCATTAGTGAATGATGTGCGAGTGCAGCCAGCGACAAGCCTCAGTCAGCGGGCCTTGACAGAAGAGCGAACGCGCTACCAGATGGTATTAACAGAGGCTAAACTACATTCAATTACACTCCCATTTTGCATCATGTAACATATACTATCACTGACTGAAAACCAGATTCTTACTCATAAGGCTGCTGCACAATAAGAAGGAGAAGAAGACCCTCTTTGTTGCCGTCTATAAAACCTGCTTAAATGCAAAACAGTGTTTAATCGTATTTCTGCTTTCTTGGCTAACATACCGCAGGGAAAGACAGGAAAACAACAGACAGGGTGAGGAAACGACAGGCAGTCGCTGCCGTCAACTGGATTTCAAACCCGCGTCATTGTCTGGAATTCATACATGGGATGTGCTTTTTAGCCTCTGCGATCCACAGCACAGCCTCTGGTTAACCCCTGACGGCCGCGTCCTGCCCGGTCTGCCCGTGTTTACGGGTTTCACCTTGACCAGCGTCAAAACACTGCATGAATGTGTCAAACAGGAAGCTGACATTAACTCACCGTCATGCTATTTCCTGTGACTGCGGTGAGCTGTTAACAGGCTGAACAAGGCGGTCGAGCGGGGCTGGGGAGACCGGGGCAAGTCGGTGGGTGGAGAGAGGGAGGGATTGAGGAAGAGGATGGTCAAGGGGACAAGGGAAAGGGAGCAAAATGGAGGAAAAAAGATACAGGAGAGGTTGAGGAGGTGGCAGGGAGTGGAGTGGAGAGAGTGGGTAATGGGTGAGGTGAAAGGGGGGGGGGGGGGTGCAGGTAGTAAACATCCTGTGGAGCTTTGTGTTTGCCTTTGTCAGCATCAAGCGACGGGACGGCAGAGCAACGAGAGAACAATGTTGATTCACTGTTTGGGATGACGTGTGTGTGTGTGTGTGTGCGTGTGTGTGTGTGTGTCTATTTTAACCCCACACCACTTGTAGCTAAAACTCAGTATACACATCTTGTTGAGGCTTAAATCTATGGGACCCAACATTGTGACTGTTGGGCTGATATGATAATATGATTTTGGCATCAGGACTCTCACCAAGTTTGTTCCAAACTGGTGTTGACAGTTGGCAGATAAAGTCATAGTGCGTGGTGTGAAAGGATTTTAATCATTTGCCTTCTGATCCAGTTACTACAAGATTATTTTAAGATATTTTGGGAACTGGAATCTGGACCGTTGTGGGAGAATCATTTTATAGTGAATTAAGTTTCAGTGCAGAGCCACAGCTCACCTGAAGCTCACCTCTTTTTGATGAGGTTCACTACCCTCCAGCTTCCTCTGCAGAGTACAGTCCTTGTTGCCCTCATTCTCCAAATCTTATTTCATCCATGTTTTACATTTTTCCTTTGTTTCTAAATTAGCAAGGAAAGTGAGTTTTGACGGGTGTCCAGGAACAGGCGATCATTTGAGCTGTTTTGGATTTTCAGGGGTTATTTTCTCGATTTAATACATTGTTCTGTTTACAAAATGTCATAATTTACTGAAAATGCCCTTTGCCATTTCACCTACCCCTAGGAGACACATTCAAAATGCTTGTTTTTGTCCAATCAACAGTCTAAAAAGAAGTTCAGTTTTCTAACATATATGACGAAGAAACGCACATTTGAGAGTACATGATGTGTGTGTGTGTTGCTGCGAGTCTACTTTTCACAAAGAAGTTTAGGTGTGATTTAATAAAGAGCGTCCTAGCTTATTTAGCAGTGTCTCATTTCTAAAGTATCTACAGGAAACTCTTAACTACAAAAGTACACACAGCTCGAGGTCATTAGTCGTGAAATGTAACATCCTCAGACTTTCTGATCATTTGTCTCTCTATAATTCAGATACAGCCACACGAGGATGTGCGTTCAATATGGTTATAATGAGGGAAAGGTCGCAGGTGTATTGTAGGCCTGCACGTTCTTTTTGAGAGAGTGTGTCAGTTCAGTTGTGTTTCTTTTGGGCCTGAATCCACGTGGCACAGAGGGCAGGAAGTAGCAGAGTCAGAAACAGGAAACCGGAAGTTATTAGCCAGGATGATCTGACCACACTGGGCTGTGGAGTACATCAAGAGAACAACAACAGACACACACACACACACACACACACGCACACACCACACCTGGCACTTTGTGTGCAAAAGGAGGAAGAGGAAGGCATTAGAGACAGACAGAGGTCTGAGACCAGACTGTACTATCCTGAAACCAAAGAATCACAGCACTGTGTGTGTGTGTGTGTGTGTGTGTGTGTGTGTGTGTGTGTGTGTGTGTGTGTGTGTGTGTGTGTGTGTGTGTGAGAAACCATGCTGAACTTTTACTTCAGTGCGACTGTTCCGACACCTGCAGTATCACAGTCAGTCATCACAACACGGCACTTCCTGAAAACATCACGACTCTCAGGTAAACTTCCGAAATGAAGGAAATACAGGAAGCACCTGGAGAAATGACAGAGTGTGTTGACAGTGTGTGGTGCACCTTCCTGCACCACTTTGGTAGACTAAACTCTCTTCTGAGAATAAGGTAAAACCAATAAATATGGAATACAGATCAAAACAAAGCCCTTTTCTGTTCTCGTGACAGTAATTATGAATGAATCAGGAAATGATCTTTTAGAATCTAGTATTTAGACGAGTGCTTCTGGTAAGCGCGTTCATTTGTTTTTCCTCAATCTATCAACCTGTTATTTCATTTTTTTTTGGATAGATGTAAAATGGTTCAGTCTATTAAATGTCCGAAAACGGTGTAAAATACACATCGTAAGTTCCCAGAGACATCTCTAATCGCTTATTTTTTCACACAATTGTACAACAAGTGTGAGCAAAGTGATGAGCAATCCCTTGACCCAGTGGGCCGGGGACCCTCAACAAAAGACAAGCCCTGGGACAGACACAAATAAAGTAGTGACCTCACTCAAGCCGTGCTTGTTCGGGATGTAAAGTAAACTGATGGGACATCATACTACAGTCTCACTGTGCAGCGTCTGATTGGCTGATCCACGGCATTGGCTGTTCGGCAGGCGGCCCAGGGGATTGGCTGAGTCGTCTGTTTGTCTCAGTGTCTGACTACAGAGCACTTCTGACAGTATTGTTGCACTAGTATTGTTTTCCTCCAATACAGACAGACATTGAAATAATACACACACACACACACACACACACACACACACACACACACACGCATTGATATACTGGCTCAATGGGCTCCTGGATGTTCCCGCTTTCCTTAAATAGAGCTCTATCAGGCAGGTGTTTCCCTTGACGGAGTGACGGGAATGCAGAGTCAGAATGAGCTAGCAGTGTGTGTGTGTGTGTGTGTGTGTGTGTGTGTCCGTCCGTCCAGCCAGCAGGGCCAGCTGCCAGTAGGCACCTGTGTCCTCTGGCTTGGCGTGTTGTTTATCTGCATGTTAGCTGGCTCTGGCTTCCTGTGGACACGTGTCTGTTTGACTGGACAGCCTAACCAGAGGAACGGGGGGGGGGTTCCTGGTTTTAAAGCTTGAGTTTGTTTAAGGCAAAAGCTGGCAACTGTGGGAAACTCTTACACAAGTGACTGAAATCTCAAGTACGTCATTGTACGTCAATTTCCCGTCTTCTTCTCTTCTTTCTCTGCTCCCACTCTCTCCTCCAAATATTCTCCAAGTAAATTCTGCTGCTTGCTTTTGTTTCTAAAACCCAAACCTCGAGAGCGGGTGTCATGGATAGTCCTTCTCTCTCCTCTATCCCTCCCCCCTGTCTCTCTCTGCCCTCCCTCCCTCCCTCCCTCCCCTCTAATCCTGATGGTGTTAATTGAAAGTCAGGAGAGGGCACTCTTGCGGTTTCATTATTAATTTAACACTCAGGGTAACTTAAAGTGCAATTTTCACCCACATGTGGAACAGAAAAATCAATGGCCACAACAGCAGCGAGCATCAAGGTTGATTACTGATGCACGGGGAGAGACAGGCAAGACAGCAGCTACTTGAAGGGAAAGAGTGACGTGTGTGAGTGGGGTCTGGGTGGTTTTTTGCTAAGTGTTTCAGATGCGTCGACCCTGTTTTGACACCTCTCTCTGTAACACAAAGCAGTGGGTAAACACAAAGACGTTATCGGCTGATTAAAAATGACACCTGATGGCGGTGTGGGTGTATTCCTGTGTGTATACAAGTCGGTGCGTTCTTTCATTCATCATCCTGCGCGCTGTGGCATGCATTTAAAACTGCGTGCTTGTGTGTGTGTGTGTGTGTGTTTCTCCATATTTAATTGTGCACATACATGACTCGGTGTCTTACTACCTCTAGCTGTGCACTGGCCGGCCCTGTGCTGAGGACTAAATGGGGGAAATAAAGGTATATTGCTCAGTAATGCAATCTGTCCTCCGAGTTGAGAGATGAGCAGCCTGCCCTTTGCGCTGAGCGGACTTGCAGATGATTTAGGGCAAGCAGATGGAAAATTCTAATATGTTAGCCTAACCCCGAATGGCTAAGAGCTAATTTATTTCAAACCCTGTGCAAGAATTACAGTTCCTTCCTCAAATGCCCCCCCCTCTCTCTCTCTCCTCATCCTCCTCACTCTCAAACACAGGAAAGTGAAACAAGTAGCAGGGACATGCAGAGAGACAGAAGTTAAGAGTAAATCTAAAGTGTGTTTAAACCACAACCAAGCACCAGACTGTAGGATTTACTTCTTCCTTAAAGTCAAAATTGAACTCCATTTGGGGTGCAGCAGCTAATTGAGAATATGCCACTCTGAGGCGAGCTAAAAACACAGTAGAAAAGGGATAAAAAGACAATTTATCGTGGGCAGATTCTCTGCCAGGAACATTACTCTCCTCATCCTCCCATGATGTATGCCTGTACTTTATTTTAGGCAATTTAAAGCGCTTTGCACGTTAATTCGGTTATTCTAATTTATGACCGAGACATTATGCGGGTTGATAGTGAATTACTTCTTGATTGAGGACCACTAATAGCCCCCCTTTCTGGCTTCCTCTGCCCTCACCTTCCAATCCTGCCGCATGCAAACTTCATACAAACACGCTTGGTCTCACCTACAATAGGAAAATGCCAATATGGCGCGTGCTCAGGGCCAGGAAGTACACAGGCACATGCAAGAACACGTACAAACGCAAAATGATCCTGTTAATTAAGACAACACACGCACTTATACGGAGATGCACACACACACACCCAACTTTGTCCCTTCCCCCTCGTTTGCTTCTAGCTGGATGAGGTATTTCAGCGTGATCACCCCTAAGTGGACATGTCTGTCTTGATAAACACTTTATGCAGATCAGCTTCCACTTGTTTTCCCTTTTCTTGAGCGAGGGAGCGAGAGCGGAGAGAGGAAGAGAGAAATAATACCTCTCTAATTGACCCATTTGGCTGCTTCTCTGCCCACAGGAGGGGGCCTCGGCTTTTAATGTTTGATCGGCCTAATTTCCCCAACACATCATTAGTGGCCATCTTCAGCCTCGACTCTTAATAACCTCTTTATGAGGCGAGTGGATGCCGTTAAAAGTCTTTGTCTCTCTCATCCCTCTCATCCCTCTCCATGGGTCCCGGACCCTCCTCGTCCTTCTAATTAAGTCAGATGTTTCAAAATATGGTAATGGGGCCTGAACCTGTTTGAATTGAATAAGCAAGCGTCTCCTGGACACTTCCACCATTTACATAATTTCATTATCAGGTAAAACACACTAATTGTTGAGTGTGGGTGTTTGTGTGAGGGAGTGCATGGGCAGGGTGAGCCAGCGTTTCCTTGGCAGAAACGCAGCAATTACAAAGCGAGTGGCAGCGCTCCAGAGCCAGGGCGTGTAAAAGCAACAAGCCATTTACACAGAGGCTAATAGATTCCTGAGCGCCGGCCCGGCCATTCCAACAGTGTAGGGCAACATTTTCAGAGCAAAGCTGATGTTTTATTACACATTGTATCCTAATAATAGGTCAGCGCTTACAATCTCAATGCGCAAGGCACCACGCCACTTATTCCCATTCATTTAGCATTAGCAGCAGCTCCATGTGCTGTTTGTGAAGCAATCACAAAAGAAACAAAAGCCTTCAGCTGCGGATTCAGCGGCTTCTCTCTCCACGTCAGAGTCAAAGAAATGCAGGAAAACGTCACATCAAATCGGTCTGAATGTACAATAGTGAAAAGGCCATTAGGTATGTACACTCCCTCAGGCCTCCATTGTTGAGTTGACAGAGTCATAGCAAACCTCTAAATTGCTTACTTCATAGTTTGCTGCATCCTGTTCTGCCTGGAATCTCTTACTGAGTACCCACTCCACAAATGGTCTTCATCAGATGTCCATTAAAAGGACGAAATATGAAATAAAACCGTCGGCTGTCCTGAGAGGACCATTTCCTACATCTGCATAGGAAACAGAAATACCACATGTATTCTACATCAGCGTTTGTAAAGCTGTAATTAGAACAGAAACGGCCGCGGCCCCACATGAAAAGAGTGTCGGCATGTTTATGTTAGTCGGGATCCGGTGACTTTATTTCTTAAAGTTGATAAAAGCAAGAACTTCTAACGCCTGCGTGTCTAATATAGTTTGCATGGTGTCTGGTGAGTTGCCAACTAATGACAACGTGTTGACATCCTGCTTGTCTTCTGTGTGTGTGTGTGTGTGTGTGTGTGTGTGTGTGAACCATGTGCTTCCTTTGTCGTGCCTCCTGCAGTGTTTTTGTCCAGATCACAAACAGCTGTGACCGTCTCGCCCTGGATCACGCTACCAAACTTCCCCAACATGCAAAACAACATAATCTGGCTTGTTTTGGACAGCTGATGATTACTGACACAGACTTACCAGGACACAGCTGTGTAGAGGGATGGCGACTGCACCAGAAACCTTCTAGACAGAACAATGACACCGGTTGATTCGAAGAAGCCCCGGATTATGTACAATGGCATCATTCTTTCACTTCCGCTACCAACGTTTTTCGGTATCTGAGCGTGGCTGTGGTTATTCAACCGAAGCGTTTTGATAAGGTTAGGAAGCAACGTTTATACGCCCAGCATGTCACTTCTGTCGTAAGGGCTCTCTCAATCAGAACTATGACAAAAAATAATAGCTGACGCAACGTTAACTTACCTACCATCAGATGAGTCGACTGCCCATGCGCTACTGCAGCTAATGTTACGTGGGGCAGCCCAGCGCTGTCATACCTTCATGAGCGTGTTGAACGTAGTTGTAACATCATAACGTTACTGTAACGCACATGAGCCACTCGTCATAGTAGCACATCGTGGTAAAGTAGATCGTCATTGAAATATCATGTTAATAAGGTCTCTACTGGATTACTGTGTTGCCAAATGGCATGCAATCAATTGATGAAAGAATGATGCTGTGTGGCAGGACAAAAAAAGCTGCATCACTGTTACCGAGTATAATTCTGTGACGTTGTATTCCTTCCTTCCTCTGCTCTGACATACCATCCGGTGTTTCCCGTGTTTCCCCCTGGAAGTTATAGCAGCTGAGAGGGGGTAAAGGGGATATGACGGCATAGACAGGCAACCAAATAAAACATGCCGTTACCTTTTAACAAAGTGACAGATTTCTCTCCGTTTGAACATTGTTGGAAACATTTGGGATGATGTAAGCACGCAACTCAACAAATTATATGACTATATATATATATATATGGTCTTGTCATTTTTAGACATTTTAATGCCGAAATGTTACATATTATGGCTTTAAGTTGAGGGGAACGATCATTTTAATCAAAGCTGAATGTGATGGTGTGATGAAGGTGAAACTGTCCACTTCACACTGTAAACCTCGTGTTAGGTAAGTAGGGTAAATAAGGCTGTGTGCACGCTTACCTTTAGTGTGCCATAAGAATGTCACACTACCTTCACCACTGCCATAATTGTCTGATATGAACATTATTCTTCGGAAACACTAGACTTGTACAATCTACAGCCAACTGCAAAGCCCGTTTTCTGAGATGTTTATTGTGTATGTGGACATTGCTTCAGCATCTTTTCTTTTGCCTCTCATATTCACAAGATGGCAAGTATATATATATATATATATATATATATATATATATGTATATATATATATGTATATATATATATACATATATATATATATATATATATATATACGCAGGGATATGCGGTCCATTGGCATCGTTTCTAGAGGACACTTACGATGGAAGTGAGGGGAGACAAAATCCACAGTCCTTGTTTTGTGTGAAACTGTATTCCAAAGTTTATCTGAATATGAATTAGAATTAGATAATCAAGTGAGTATATTCCAAAGTTACCATCTTTTCAGTATGTAGTTCCCTGTTTTGTTTGCCTGGACAGTCTGTTTTCTGAGCTGCAGTGGTAGGATAGTAACAAAAAGAGGGCATTTTATATTAAAAAGACGGAACTGTTGTTTTAAGACAACCTATCCTGTCAATTTGCCACGTATTTTCTGGTGTGCAGTCACATGATTTACCGTGCAGTGCCACTGTTTGTGTAAAGCTTTGATAGCTGCCAGTTTTACATTACTGTAAAATAATTTATAACCCCTTTTTTTTTAATCGCCATCAATCACATAAATTAAAAAAAACTTTTGATCACTATATCTCCCTCGGCGTGTGTGTGTGTGTGCGTGTGCGTGCGTGCATATGTACACGTTAATGAGAAATGCATGAATTCCCCCCTCGTTAGATATTTTTTTTCACCTCCATGTCTCCACCTTTTTGATGAGATACACCCCCAGCAGTGTCTCGTTCCACTCCCCGACAGACAGGAATGTGTTTGTGTTTATGTGTAGACGGCCATCAGAGGCCAAGCAAGGGAGCCGCTCTCTTCCCTCTACTTCTGCCATTTGCAGTTTACGCCAAATGGTTATTAATTACCAGATGGGACGAGACTGGGAGGAGCCAGCTGGTCCAGCACTGGCATCAGGGTGGTGGACTGCTGGTCCGTATGTTACAAAATATGTCCGGTTGAAAATGCATTTTTCTTACAAAGACAATGAAGAAATCAAACCAAATCAAGAGACAGTTTTAGTACAGTTTTAAAAGAATAGTTTGACATAAATGTGCTTATTTTCTTTCTTTCCGAGAGTAAGACGAGTAGGTCAATATGACTCTCCAGGTAAACAGCTTCCCTTGCTCTCTCCAGCGTTCAAAAATGTGCCTAAGAACACATCTAAAGCTCACTAATTAACTACTAACTTCGTATCTTGTTTGTGTAATTCCATAGTTTGCTCGCTAATAACAAATACGACAGCTTTGGAAGTCTTTGTGCTAAAAAGGTAGCGGCGGGAGAAATTGATAAAAAATTCTCTTATCTAGCTCACAGCAGTAAATGTTTTGTAGTTTCTTAAGAGACTGACACTTCTTAAAAGGATCAAATCCACTTGTCCTCAATGCAGCTGAAACAAGCATCACTGCTGTTGAAATAAGGTGGGATCCGGTGTACTTCTACCTTGGCAGCTTTTCTAACTTTATATAAAATAAGATGGATACTTTTTAAAATGTATACACACTCTCTCTCTCTCTCTCTCTCTCTCGCTCCCTTTTCTGTTTCTCTTTCACACAATAGCCTGACACCACATAGCTCTTCATCAGGTGCCGGCCGTCAGGGCCTCTTGCACGTGCAGACGATTACCTTGTCCCCTGATTGCCACCATACAGGAAGGGGGAGGGTTTTTTTTTTCCTCATACAAATTAGTGGATAAATAGATACCCCACCACCATAGCCACCATTCACCCCCCCGCTCCTCTACCAACTCCTCCCATCCACCCTGTGCCTAATGACGGGGGCTGGGGAGCGGTAATGAAAAACTATACATCACAATCAGCCGGACAGTCCTATTCATGGCTATGCATTATGCTCACTAGTCATAATCATCGCTGCCGTGACAGAGGGAGAGATGTGGAGAGAGGAGAGAAAGAAACAAGGGAGAGAGGAGGGGGGAGAGCAAAGGGGAGAGATGGTAAAAGGAGAGGAGAGTATGATAGGGAAAGAGATGGCGTGAAATGGTCTGGAGAGGAGGAGAAATCATCAAATTGTAGGTGGGAAAAGGAGGAAATGGGAGGAGAGAGGAGCAAAGGAGCTGTGACCGAGCGGAGAAGTAGAGGGAATGAAAGTTGATCAGGGCAGAATTGGTGCCGGTCTTCCTGTATCTGCTCTGTTTTTTTAGCATTACCTCTGTAATGAATGCACCGCACACCAGCACGCGGCTGCTGCGCTGTAGCAGTGTTACCTGGCTGAGAGAGGACTTCAGCAGGCAGCACCAAAAGCGTACGCTATAGCGGTTGTGCGATGGTTAAGGGTGTCCTCGTTACATTGACATTTTCGCGGCACGATTAACGTCCGATGCCAACGTTCGGTGCCAATGCAGGAGGCGGTGTGTCCCACGCAAAAAGGTCAGGATGGTGGATGGGTGTGTTAGCGCTTAGCATCCAAGTCCAACAATGAACGTTGGCCTTTTTTGTCAGCCGCAACCACCATTTCTTTCTTTAACCGTAAAATCAAGTGTTTCAACAGCTTTACCTTAAGGCCCTCATACGCTGTGTGAGAACGGTGATCTTGCAGGGTGCGCCTAATAAAATCTTAATATCGTACAGACTGAGGCGCGTATGTCCGATTGTGCGATGAATGCCTGGTGAAATGTAGTGAGAAGACCTCGCCCATCTGCACCGCTCTGATGTTTTGAATATGCAGACAGAGAAAAGCCAAATGAACAAACAAAAAGCCTTGGCCCTTGCACTTGCTATATTTGGGCTACACTTTTTTTTAACCTGGCATCCCTGTCGTCCTCTGATATAAAGAAAAATAAAGGAAAGCTAATGTTTGCAACTTTTATTTTCATCGCTCCAACCTTCGTACTGAACAAAGTAATTGCGGAGATCTCAGAATGCTGCAACATTACTAAAAATAGGTCCAACAGGGCAACACACACACAGTCAGACAATCAAACAGAGCCCCAGGTTAGTCGAATGTATTTGGAAGGTAAACTAATAGTGTAAGTTGTAATAGTAGTTTTCCATGTACGGGTGAGATTTGGTTCACCGACAGACATCCAGGTCGGGAAGTTACAAGGCTTAGTCCACCCACTTTTCTTGTATCTACAAGAGAGTAGAGTTTACAAAGCACAAGAACAGTAGAGGCGGAGACGAGGAGGAAGAAGATCACAATGGCACAGAGACCTCAGAGGGAACACCAGAGAATATTGACTTTTTTTTTTGCCTATCATTCCTTTCTTCTCTCAAACTTGCATGCATACACACACACACACACACACACACACACACACACACAATGTAGACACTAGGTGAGAACTGTATTTCTTCAGCTCATTAACCGGAATATCTCCTCTACATTGGCTTATTTGGCAGCCACTGCATGCTGAGCCTCTTCTGCCATCCACCATCCTCAGGACAGTAAATTGTAGATGGCGTGTGTGCTTTTAGAATATGCAGTCGCAGTGTGTAGGTGTGCTTGCATGGGTTTTTTTTTCTTTTTCTTTTGCATGTGTTTGTTGGCGGGGTAGGTAGGCAGCAAGCAAGCAGTGGAAGAGAAAAGGAGATTGGCAGAGGGAAAAAAAAGTAAGGAAATGACAGAGGTATGGTAGGCACACAGGCAGACACACACACACACACGTTCACCCAGAATCCTTTGGGGGAGCTTTGTATTAGGACAAAGCTGCGTAATAAAAGTCGGATCACATAATCACTTTGACTACAGCGAAAAACTAGACTAGCTAAAATACCCAGGGGACAAATAATAAGGTTCTCCGATCAAACATGTTGGGCCCGTCTGTTGCCAGGTGTATGTGTACAAGCGTGTGTGTGTGTGTGTGTGTGTTTGTGTTTGCAACTCAGTGTGAGAGGAAAAATTGGAAATGTAGCAACATTTATATCTAGCTCTCTGACACACACACACACACCTTTTCTCGTTGGTCCTGTTTTTATAGACTGGTCGCTTACAAGCCACCAAATGTCACCGCTGTTGTTAATCCCATACAGCCTGCCTAATGAGACCATACTTCACACACACTCCTTCGAGGGTCTACGTGTGTGTGTGTGTGTGTGTGTGTGTGTGTGTGTGTGCGTCTTCACTTAGTATGTATATGTTAACATGTCTGCGAGTGGCTATGTATGCATGTTTGAAGTGTTACGTGCGTGTGTGCGTGTCACCCCTGACCTTGCCCTCACCCACATCTCATTCCATCTCATTAAATATGTATATCTTATCACACAACCTTCTCACAACCGCTCTCTCTCTCTCTCTCTCTCTCTCACACACACACACACACACACACACACTCAGAGAGAGACACACACTGAAGCCTATTTGCATGCAATAAATTTCAGCAAGGGACGGGGACAGGGCTATAGAGAGAGACAGAGAGAAACAGAAATAAGACTAGCTCACTGGTGGGTTAGGTGGGTAAGCAAGAGAAAATGATGGAGGAAGGGATTTTGGTCACGTCTTTCCTTTTGATTTTGTTTCCTTTTCCCACCTCGCCTCTCTCTCTCCCGTTTCCCATGCATCTCACTGTGTCTCTGTCTCTGTGTGTCTTTGTGTCCAGTGAGTCTTGATCGAATCTGGCCTAATGAGAATGATGTGCTGCAGTGATAAAACGCGGCCGTGGCCTCCTGTAAAACACATAGCATCCCTGGCATTAATTATTGAGCGGGCTGGGGCGCCGCTGGAGGGGTTTACAAGGGGAGAAAACATTGCACTGACCACCAGCATAGTTTATCACTGTTGGACACTGGACGGTGCTCAGACAAAGCCGAGCGCATGAACTTAACACGTGGAGTTTTTTGGTGAACTTACCTGTTGGTAGCCACCAACATTCATCATCAATGAGCTTCATGCTTACTTTGGCATGTATCATCCCTCTGTGATATTAGGAATAAACGTACCCACAGTACACTGATGTAAAACTTATATCTTGTTATCCTGTATACAGGCCTGCCTCAACTCAATTTGTTGGAAATAAAAACTTCAGTCAGTGAAAATAACCAAGTCAAACTATTTAAATCCAAATTTAAGGGTCTATTATAACAACCAGGCAGTCCAAAGATAAATGGTACACTGCAGCACCAGCCGTGTAGGATCACCTCCGCTCAAGCTGAACGTAAGCACCGAACTCCCGGTTGGGTGTGTCCAGTTACTGTTCCAATAAAGTTTATTCAAGAAGATGGCCGCGTCCTTAACAATGTTGGAAAAAAAAAAAAAAGATAGAACAGCAGCGTTACTTTTTTGCATTTCCACTATGTAAGAAGAAAAAAGTAAGGTATGGAGCTGCAGATGGCTAGAAGATGCAGACAGTCTGGTCTGTCAGTCTCATCTAAGACTATAGTATCAGCCACAATATGTGAAATAATAAAACTACTAAAACTACTGTTTATAACGGATCTTTTGACAACAGCCATGTGGGGAAATCGGACCGTGGAACTGCTTAAACCGCTTAATCAGGCATTGTGACTCCCCACAAACTAAGTATCACCTGATCTGACAGAAATTCGGCCCAATTCAATTCTGTCAACCGATTCAGGGCTAAAATCGGGCTTAATCTGTCGTGTCTGTCTGGCTCTGTGGAGGAGCAGGAGGACAAAGATG
The DNA here is from genome assembly GCF_043641665.1 of Enoplosus armatus. NCBI lineage: Eukaryota > Metazoa > Chordata > Actinopteri > Centrarchiformes > Enoplosidae > Enoplosus > Enoplosus armatus. Next base: position 20,105,217 of record NC_092193.1, on the reverse strand, counting down.
ACGCTTGCTGCTACTGTGGTGCTTATTAGCATTAGGATGCAGGTAGACCCGTAGGCTCTCTGCACAGTCAGTCATTACGAACATTTTGACACTTCACAGGAAAAGACAGAGCTACATATGCATGTATCATTATGTCTTTGACGTATAAAGATCAGTGCAGCAGAAATTTTGACTTTTAATTTCATCATCTCTGAAGTATGTTTTGGGGCATTTATGCCTGTATTAGAGAGACACCGTAGAGAGATGACAGGCAATGAGGGGAGAGCAAGACAGGAATTGACATGCAGCTGTGGACATTGCGATCCATGGTAACCCCTTAACCCCCAGGCACCAGGGCACACCTCCCGTGAACTCCGATACGCACAACACTGATCTGGTTGTTGAAAGTGTCGTGAGGTATAGACCCTCCTATACCCTTCAACCAATACCTGCTGTGAGCGACACTTTACCTGCATCTGCAAATTCAAAATCTTGAACCTGGCTCCAAATCTCAGGGCTGGATGCCCCCCTGTTCAGGTTTGGGGGTCAAATTGAACATGTTGAATATGAGCCTGACGTGATCTCGAGCATTTCAAGCTCTGAAAAACTCAGCCCAACTTGACCCATGTTGAAAAAGAAATCTTTTATTATCCGGTCAATCAAGCACACACACACACACACACACACACACACACACACACGCGCACACACACATGCACGCACGCACACCAAGGTGACAAGCAGCAGGGGCAAAGCTACGATCGATGGCCAAACAGGGAATCAGCCAGTATAAATGTGTGTGTGACCGTGTGTCTGTGTGTGTGTGTGTGTGTGTGTGTGTGTGTAAAGCCAAAGCCAAAACAATGGCCCATCAGATTGAAACTGACTTCACCTTGTATCTTTTGGCCCTGGCTTGTGACAATAGATTGGACAGGAAATCCAATGGCAAGCTGAGAGACACGGAGATGAGGAGAGGGGGGATGGAGGAGCAGCAGAAGAAAACAGATTGCTAATATGCTGCTGTTGTGGAGGGGTGTGTGTGTGTGTGTGTGAACTGCATGTGAACTTATAAGTTACTGTTTGTTTTGATAATGCATGCGTGTGTGAGGACACACGTGCATGTTTGTGGTTATGCAGGCGCGTGCATGTGTTTGTGAGTGAGCGTCAAAGTGTGTGTGTGTGTTGGTGTGTGCGTGCGGTGGGTGACCTGGCCCATTTTAATCTGTGGCAGAGAGAAGATGTGGTGAAAACCATTATCACCGTCCCCCTGTCGCTGATAACAGCCCGCTAATCTGTTTGCTGGAGGTATTGAACAAATGCATTTGTGCCACGGACGGACAGGGAGAGAGGAGAGGGAGGGGATGAGTGTGTGTGTGTGTGTTTGTGGATGGGGGGGGGGGGTGTCGGAGAGGGGCTGATGAAAAATGAGAGGATGAGAAGGTTGGGGAAACTTCCCCGACAGCGGTGGCCTCCCCGTGACAACAAGGAAGGAGGGAAAGATGAGGAGAGAGAATGAGCGAGGGGTAAAGACGACGCGGGCTGATGGAGGAAACAAATTGAGGTAATGACAGAGACGGATGAAAAGAAATGAGAAAGAGAGACCGGATGGAAAACAGGAAACGGGTAAAGGGGGAAAAAAAAAAACACAGAAGAGAAGTGACAGTGAAGGTGTTGGATGCTGAGGGGGGCTGATCCTGGGTAAGTATTGTAGATCGTCGGCTATGTGACTCGACCTTGACCAGTCTTCACTTTGATCCGACCGCAGTCAATCATCGTCGGTGATGTTCTGATGGTACTTTCACAGAAACTGTATGTCAGAGCATCGCTTACTTTCTCAAAGTACAGTATTCTCCCGTGGACCCGTTTTATTAGTCCTGTTTCATTAGGCCTGGTCAGAAAGCTCTGACGTGAAATGGCTGCAGTCCAATCAATCTTAAGCAAAATGAAGCCAGAGG
>NC_092193.1:19993283-20100783 GCF_043641665.1 Enoplosus armatus | reverse complement strand
TGGCATGTCCTGTTTCAACCCAGATGTGTCAGTCAGCCCACGGTGACAGTTGTCAAGCTGGTATTCACAGCACCAGAGCCAGAGGGGTGACACACACACACACACACACACACACACACACACACAAACTGGTATTCTGAGATCATGTCCTGAAGGGTTGTTATTGTCCTAACATGGGCCGTACGTTGTCTGTCCACCAATCTGATCACACGGACCACTAAACCTCAACACTGCCCCTAACTCTGCATGTGTGTGTGTGTGTGTGTGTGTGTATGTGTGTGTTTTTACTGCTGACTGACAGCTGTCACAAACCCTGAGAAGCAACAGACCGTATGGCATTGAGTGTGTGTGTTTGTGTTACTGTATGATGGACTGAGTGTGTGTGCGTGTGCGTGTGCGTGTGTGTGTGTGTGCTTGTGTGTGTGTGTGTGTGTGCGTGTGCCACTGGACAGAAGAAAAGGTCAGTGTCTGCTAGCTGTGTGACTGTAAGCTACACTGGCCAGAGGTTGCACGCACACACTTGCACACAGAATAACGCTGATTGCAGCAGATGGCGGTTGTTAACGGGGCATCACACACACACACACACACACACACACACACACTCACACCTGCTGGCGTGGACACACACATCGCTACAGCAAAATAACTGTAGTAAAAATATACCTAAAGGGAAGCAATTCTTTTTTTTTTTTTATGATTTCTTTATGATTTCTTTAGCCTTTTGAAATTATGATTTTGATTCATTTGAAGAAGAAAAATATGCGTCTGCGTATAAAAAGAAGTCGATCTGGAGGGAAATGTCAGAGAGAACTGAGTTCCCGGTGAGTTTGAGCCGAACACAAACACACATGGACACATTCCAAACATGTGGTCGGTGAGTCCGTTGCTAGCACACAGACTGAAAAGACGCTCCAGCAGAACAACGCAGAAATTCACACCCGATCTGAATGTAACTCTCCACTCTGATTAAATAAAATGGATCCGTAAGCGGTGCTGATTGCGACAGATCTACAGAACACTAAGAATGTAAAACATTTAGCTCTTTTCTCTGTCGTCTTTAGATCCCATCATGTAAAAAATATGCACGCTTCAGTGGCCTGACTCAAGCGCTGAACTATTTCACAGCGTTATTATTATTTCAGACTCAACTTTGTTCCACTTGCCGCGCTCAAGTGCAGTGTCCATTTGAACCGAAGCGCCGCGGGAGCTGAATGGCCGAGGCAACAAACGAGCCAATTTAGAGACACAAATGGCCTGGCATCACACTGTCCCATAGTTAAACCCGAGAACAATGCGCAGGGGCAGACAGCGAATGTGACATTAGTGGTACCGAGTGTATCCCTGCAGGCCAATACGTTGTCTATCTGCATATACACGTGTGTGTGTGTGTGTGTGTTGTCGCTGTGAGTAAGTTAGACAGTAAATGCACAAGAAGAAACGTCCATAACTGTGGTTAATCCTCGCAAACTGTGTCTGTGCACATGAAGACGAGCATGAATAAGTAATGAATTACTCACTAGCTGTCACTCATTGGAGAAGTAGAGTCATTAATGGCAGCACTGATTTATTACACGACTTCCATTCTCACTGCTAAGACTGTTTCTGCTTATTTTCTAACTCGCTCTACCTTTAAATGCTAATTGATAACACTACTTGGTACTGGTAAGAAAAAATAAATAAATCATGTGACACACACACACACACTGCCATTACCGTCTTCTGCCTCCCCTCACACACCCGTTTAAAGTTCATTACAACTTGGGCCTTATTTTCGTGGTTTGTAGTTTTTTTTTTTCTTTTTATTGTTAGAACATTGTACTGTACATTCTTACCGAAATGTTGGTGATAATTCTTCATTACACAGGAAAACTGAGTGCGTGTGTATTTCAAGTACATACAGGTCAAAGTTGAGTCATAAATAATTCATATTCACACAACCATGAACTGCATGTTTGAACTAAAAATACAATGGAGCCGATTTTATTAAGTTCAACCAAACATGACAGTGCGTTTTGTGCAAAGAGAAAACAAATAAATCACTTCCATTTCACCATCAATTAGTTGATTGATTGATTTTTAGGAAAAGAAACGTATTTACCAATGTACAGCAATTCGTGACATTTTAAAGAAGCCAAATTCACAACTTAGATTTTTTTCCGGATCATCTGACTTGTCGTGTTTCTTGCCTCGTCTGACGTCTTTTTTTAGTGATGTCGCCACTTTCCCAGATCCCGACAATTAACTCGGTGAGTATAATGTTGTTATTACGGATAATGGCCAAAACTATGAAAATAAGACCCAAGTTGTACAAAACCGAAATTTCCCTTTTTAAACGCCCCCTAGTCCAAACCCAGCAACCCTCACACCCCTACTCCTGCCAACATGGCGGCTGCCTGATAAATGGCCGTCCCTTGTGCCTATAAACAACAATCTCTCTCTCACACACACACACATATACATACATACATACATGCACAGAAGGGGCTCTGCGCTCCACTCTAGCCCACTAATTCCTATTCATTTAAAACAGCCACCAGGGCACGGCGTAGCCTAGCCCGGCCCCAGACACCAGCCATTCATTATTCAGCTGCTTGCTTTATGAATGGCTTACAGGTGGATGCTACAACAGCAACCGAGTAGCACTGCTCGTAAATCAAAACACACACACACACTTTTTACGTTTTTTGAGGATACAGAGCCTGAAGATGCAGAGCCCTGTGTGTATAGAACCGGGGTGCACGTTGTCGTCAATTTCTCTCCGTGCACTTTCTCTTGCTGCTGTTTAATTAGTAATGAGGACAAATATTTGTTTGTTCCAACACTGAAGGAGGGAGGGGAAGGGAGAGAGGGAGAGAGAGAGAGAGAGAGAGAGAGCAAGAGACAGACACAGAGAGAGAGAGAGAGAGAGAGAGAGAGAGAGAGAGAATCCAGCAGACTAAATTAGTTTCCCTTCGTTTGCTGTCAGAAACAAGCTGTCTAACTGTTCTATCTCCATAGGCAACCAATGATAAGAGATGGCCACTATACCGAGTGTGTGTGTGTGTGTGTGTGTGTGTGTGAACCAACACCAAAGCTCAGGGCAGCTGTTTAACATAGTCTGTGGTATAACTAATAGATCACACTGTGTTACATTTGTCAACGTGACACTTTCCCCTATATTGAGTTACACTCCAGGGCTTTCTCTCTCTTTCTTCCGCTCCCTCTCCGCGCTCTTCTTCGTCCTCCTCCTCCTCCTCCTCCTCCCGCTCTCTCCCGCTCTCTCCGTCCGCCTCTGCTCTCTTTCCCCCAGCCCCGTGCAGTCGCGCCTCTCGGCTTCTCTCCGCCAGTCATGACTCAGGCTGCGAGGCAGCGCGGGAGATCAGCCTACCAGAACGATGCACCTGGCCTGGTCAAGATGTAGACGGCACTCTCATCCAGCAGCTGTGATGGACGACCAGATGGACTGTGTGCTGTCGCGTTATACGTCAGGGTCCACCGAAAGGGGCTCCTTTTGGAGAACCTCAAGACGCCGCTCAAGCGTTCACACTTGTGTGTCTGTTTTCAAAACATTGTGCCGGTACATATAAAATGACGCCCACTCGTTCTTTGGATTCTACTGGAAATGGTTTGACTCTTAAACCATACCAAGTAAAAGTTGGGAGTTATTTTCTGAGGCCTTGGACAGCCCCCACAGAGCCTCAGACGGCTGAGTAGTACTCGTCATTGACATGCAAACAGACCTTTGTGTGTGAAATATGTGTTCCCCTTTAAAAACACAGGTGTCCTGGTATTGTACAGTATGTTGAAACAGGCATGTAGAGATTTTTGCCGCGTACTGTAAATGTGACAGATTCAGACAAAATGTAGCGATTTGTGTGCCTTTGTTCTACACTGCACACTGATCCAGGCCCAGTGGAGTCACGAGAAGACTCACCTTTTAGGAACTTGTAATGGATTTACTTTGCATAGTGATAGCACAGATGTTAAAAGGGTTGTGGTGCAACTTGGAAGTGCAACAATGCTTTTAGTTCACCTGTACATCCGTGCATAGTCTTGGACTCATTCTTTACTGGAGCAGTTTCTCACTCTTTGTGCATTGTTATGTTGTGTGTTTCATGTCCAGCACAGTGTGTGTGTGTGTGTGTGTGTGTGTGTGTGTGTGTGTGTGTGTGTGTGTGAGTGAGAGTGAGAGTGAGAGTGGTGGCATTGCAGTCATGATTGATGGGCCCTTCTCTTTCTTCCAGATGCTTCCACTCAGCTCGTCTTTCACTGCCAGGCCTCTGATTCTGTTTCCACTCTGTCACTCACTCACTCACAGAAAACACACCTACACCTCCATGTGCACACACACACACACACACACACACACACACAGAATCTGTTTCCAGTTCGTCAGTCACGCAGATACACACCGAGATATGAAAGCAGTATGTGACAGCGCATCTAACGGCGCTCTCAGTAGCCACACATGCGCACACACACACACACACACACACACACACACACACACACAAACAGTGCTCAGTGTTGTTTTGTTTCCCCCAACTGACCTCTTGAAGAAAATAGCTTGTTTCAGGCTGTGTTGTCTTTGCAGTTGTCAGGTAGACAGATATATAAAGATTATGATTAAGATGCCGTCTCTCTGTGTGTGTGTATGTTTGTGACTTTGGTCGGGGGTGAACACATTTGACTGGACTGTTCACAACAACATTTATATTGGATTTTTGATTGATTACACGGTAGGCCTTTTTCACTGCAGACATTCTGACTTGTGTAAAAGTAGGAAAAGCACAGGCGTTACTAATAATATTAACGATGGCTCTGTTCTATTCCTAGTAAGCCAATACCAGGACACTGAAACGGGAAACAGCTAAATGGAATTCAGCCGTCATTCATTTTATTTTATTATTTATATTTCATTTGTCAAAATGTCTGCTGGGAAAAAAGGCCTGTTGGGGGTTTGTTGGAGAAAGTCAATGAGACGCTAAAGTGAGGGGAAGATGGATAAGAAAAAGATTTAAAAAGTCTTCCTCTGATTTGTTTTACTGATATCGTTAGACTTCTGCAGCCGTCCTGGTTGGTGCCACATCCACACTGACATAAAAGCAGAACACATGCGGAAGCATCAAGCATTGCGTTTCCTCTAAAATCAAACTGAAACTTTTATGCCCATTTTAAATTTGCAGATTAAAAAAAAAATCTGAGTGGAAAAGCCTGAATTTTTTTTTAAAATATCTCAAAAAAGTTTTTACACTCGGCTGAGGTGGAAAAGTTGGTATATTGATCAAAGCAAAACAGACTTGGCGAAGGAATCATGAAGCTCGTGACTCTAATATCCACTGAAACGTCTGCTCCAATAAGAGACGAACAATAGTGACAGACAAAATACTGTAACCTTCCTTAAATTAATACATTACTCACATGAATGCCATATTTCCATCACGCATAATAAACACATTCATTTGTATTGTCTTTTGCCAATGTTCTGGAAATTTGTTTAAAATTTGCACCAAATGTGGATGGAAATCACACTTCTCACATGCATGTAGACATGCAGCCACATATACGCTCTTCGACAGCTCCTAAATCACCTAACCTGCATGCCTGCACCCAGACATGGCGAGAACATGCAAACTCCACAAAGAAAAGGCCCCGGCCAGCCGGAAGATTCAGACCCAGCAGCTTCTTGCCATGAAACAACAGTGGCGGTGCTTCTGGTAAGTACTTCAAGTGTAGGTGACTAAAGGTACATAAGCTTAGGGAATGTTAATGGTGAAAACACACCAATGCTGTTGGTGAACATCCTTCTCCAGTGTTGAAGTCAAACACTTTGTACACCCATCCATCAACTCCAGCCCAATACTTTGTGCTTTGCCACTGAATGTAAAATCCTGCTCACTTTGAGCTTCTTAATGACCAGCGCTGCTGGTGCCCTGCTCTTAATGGAGTGAACTTTACAGTGAACCTGTTTGAAACTGTAGTGGTATGTAAGCCCAGTTACAGTGCTCCTTTGCTTAGCTTGTTGTGCAGCAGTTAGAGACTAACCAACCCCTCTGAAAAGCAGCCAGCTGTAAGGTTTAAATAACACACAGGACTAACTACCTGCACGTACTCGCACCCCACACACACACACACACACACACACACACACACTTGCATGCCACATGATTCATAACCCAGTGTGCTGCCTTTTGACACAAAGGCAATAGGAGCAGCAGCCTGTACAAGCCTGGACTTTTATTCCTTTCAATTTGTCTTGCTTAAAAACCAAACCGGCCGTGAGCCAGTGAATAAATAAATAAAGCGGTAGGCGCTGAGGGAGGGAGAAAGGATGGATGAATGGCTCCGTCTCAGCAGTGAGGGGAGGTACCGGGGGGGGGGGGGGGGGGGGGGGGGGGGGCTAGACCTACCTTGGAGAAGAAAGTCTGGGATGTATGTATGCATGTGTGTGTGTTTGTTGGCATTTCTTTGTCTGCATGTCATATAGGTGCACACATGACTTTTTTAATATATGTGTGCCATATTACAGTGCAGTATTTGATATTTGTTTTTGTGAGTGTGTGAGGTCTGGAAAAGTGTGTGTTCACAGGCACGTGTGCACACATTAGCTGTCTGCAATGTGTGTGTCTGAGCAGCTGTCTCTTGGCCTGCTGTTGATCACAGAGTGTGTGTGTGTGTGTGTGTGTGTGTGTGTGTATGCAGCCGCGGTGTTTCATCTATCAGAGTGTGTCCCAGTCAGACAGAAGCAGGCGGGACCGTTCCCTTTCTCATCCTCTCAGCTTGGGACGGTGAGCTTCCAATGCGGAAACCTACAGTATTCTATTTTCCTGCACTGCTTTAGGGTACTTTTATAGTAAAGGTTGTTAATAAATGAGCAGCATACAGTAACTATAACTTCATATAACTAAATAAATCATACTCTGCCCCATAAATTAGACCATATTCAGACACAGTGTGAATATTGACATAACATTATTAAGGAAAAATACATACAGTACAAGGATATTAAACAATAAAAAAAAAGAAAAACTAGTAAAGTTCTTAATAGGTAATACATATGTATTCTATAAATATTGTTTTACATAACCTACATACATACATATCTACATAACTTGCACTTCTACAGTTGACTTATTGTTACATGTTGACCATAAAATGGCCCCTCCAAAAAGTTTTTTTTTTTTCAGATTTCATGTCCCATGTTCAAATGTTTCTACAGACTTGTTGGTGTTGTAAGTAACTTTTTCTTATTTGGAGTTAAAATCCTTGTATTTTTTGCTGGGAAAGTGAAATATGTTCAAATCGTTAGTGAAACAACTGCCTCCACAGTGGTTACAAGGCTTTGTGTCTGTGTGTGTGTCTGTGTGTGTGTGTTGAAACGAGGTGGAAGAAGACCAAATAAACCACCAGTGACAAAAAAAATGGTCCTTGATTCGAGGATAAGAAAAAGTACAGTGCATTGATGTGGTATAACAGACTTTCAGTTTCAATGTGAGCCTTCTCATGATGGGCGCAGTCTCATATGAAGCATTAATATGTTTGGATCAGGCTTCGTGAGCCCTACAAGCACTCTGTTGCTTTTGTGCACTTTTTTTTTTTTTAAACACGCTGCAAATGTCTAATTGCGATGCACATAAAACAGTGAAACATGCTGTATAAGCAAACCCCCAAAGCACTTAAAATGTGACATGACAGATAGTTGCAATATATCCGCAGAACAAACCCTGTCTGATTCAGGTGATTATTAGACAACCCTTGTCAGCGTAGTATCTGTGTCCCTGAGGCAACCGCAGTCAGGAGAAACACACTCAATGATTCACATTAGCTGATGATATTTTTCTGTATTGTTTTCTTTTATCTCTCGTTTTGTAAGCCGATCACCATCCATCCATCAGTCCCTCTTCTCTCCTCATGCATTCGTGTTCGTAATGGCTTCAGGTTACTGATGATCTCCTTCCCCTCTCTCCAACTACCCTGGTATATACCCAGTATCTCTTTCATTGTGCTTAGTTAATGGTAAAAAAAAAAAATAAAATAAGCCAGACATCACCCAACACTGAAAAAGTTGGGCCTTTGCATGTGCAATAAGTAATGTGCGGGAGGTCACGGTAGCACACTATTTTAAGGAGACGCTTGAAGCAAAAAGATACAGTAAAATGGATCCTGCATGTGTTTTTCTCTCAGACACTTCAGTCTTGATTTGTGAACATGAACAACTTTCCCCTCTAGGGGTTTGGTGGATATGGGCATCATTACTTAACAGCAAGTAGAGCAAACACATTAAATATCTCATCCCTCCCTCCCTGTGCACCTCCCCACTCCCATCCCCTCTCCATCTTCTTGCTCCCTGGACTGCTCTGTAGTTTAAATACACACTTCCCTGACAACAACACAGCATTGATCCTGGGCAGTTCTCTCTCTCTCTCTCTCTCTCTCTCTCTCTCTCTCTCTCTCTCTCTCTCCCCCCCCCACACACACACACACACAGATGCTGTACAAGTCAAAACCCAGGAGATTGTTCTGTTAGAAGTGGATTAAGGGGGGACATGGCACTAAGTGCTTGGTGTGTGTGCATGTGTGCGTGTGTGTGTGTCTGAATGGCCAGGCCAATAAAGGGAGTATGTTTTATGACAAGTGAAACGAGCCCAGTGAGAAGCTGCCCAGTTCAATACCTCATCACACACGCCAAATTGTGCTGTGTGGACGACACACACAAATTGACGTGTGTGCACCAAAAGTCATCTCATGGCAAATTGTCCATTCCTGATGACAGTCACACTGAGGATCAGTGCACATCCACGTACAGTACATACACACAGTAATAACAGTCATCACACATATAACCAGTAATACAATAGCGACAGTATACACTCATGATAGGAAGACCAAAATGAAGTTATTCTGCAAAATAAGGGCAGTGAACATGGAAATGTAAAGTTATGAGGGTCGGATGAGACCCTCTGGTACAGTCCGTTGATACACTGTGTGGTGCAGTAGTGCAATAATGTGTCATTTTCAATGAAAACAAGCACAGTAGTTTCACCTCGGACTCACACAACCCAAGTTACTGGAGCAGATTCCGTTTGCCTGCTAATCTCTCCGTCATTGCTTCTAATATTAAGCCCTGCAATCACTGCGTGTCATGCATGACTCAGAATTCTCTGCCATCTTTGTTATACAGTATTTTGAACATTGTTTGAATGACCTTGTACCACCAGAGAGGATAACAACATTACAGATAAGACTTTTACACAGTGAAAGATGAGTCGAAATCTGTCGGTGTGTTTTTAGAGCCTTTTTGATGAAGTACAACATGAAAGAGTGCAGACTAAACATGAAAATGTTTACTGTTGACAATGCACATATGGCAGGTTACAGGTGACGCACAAATGTCCAGTTGAACTCTTCGTGTCATTGAAAGTGTGGCTTGTTCATGTGAACAGATGAACAGACAGTGGAAGCAGCTGAAAGTGGACTCACCCCTGGTAAACATGGCCAGTGGGGGAATCGGTCCGTGCGTTTCGTTGCCTGAGATGGTGTGTTTTTCGGGGAGGAGAGGATTCTGTGGGACACTGATGATAGCTTTGCCTTTTCTTTTGTGTCTAGGGGAGAAGTGAAAGCGAGGGCTCTTTAGACGTTGCAATTATAAGGTGTGTGTGTGTGTGTGTGTGTGTGTGTGTGTGTGTCACACATGATTACACTGCCACAGCAGACATGCATTCACTGCTGTTCAATGTCCGTGACGAATTTCCCCACAATCAACAATGAAGGTTATCTATTGTGATATTGTGCACAAAAACATACATGCACATGACAATGCAATAATGCATGCCAAATTAGCACAGAAGCAATCACTTACTGTACACACACCAACCTGCAGGCACACACACACACACACACACACACACACACATATCCCTGCCTGGTCCAAACAACATGCTCCAATTAACACCTCCTTAATCGGCGCTCAGCGGACCCCCCACACCCCGGGCAGAACCGTCAGACCCCCGGCAACCTTTGGAATCGGCAAATCAAAGCGCAGACATCTCTCAACAAGGAAGTAATTGGCCTGACCCGGCGACCTCTGGTGTCTTACATCAGGAACGCATCGAATCAAATCCAGCTACCACAAGACACACCCACACAGCTAACTAGCACCATGGTCGCTTAAGACACACACACACACACACACACACACACACACACACACACACACACAAACACTTAACATATACAGTAACACTCACACGCGCACACACAAAGATGCGTCATTAGTGGCTGTGCTGCGCTCATCGCTCATTAGACCCAAACTAGGGAGAGATGTTCAGTTGATGGGGAGGTGAAGTGGCTTCCACTGCACACACACACACACTCACACAGGCATGCACGGACAAACATAAAAAATGGCCGGGTCTTCATCTAGTGAGGACGAGAAGCTGCAGGGCTAATAAGGCAGTCTTGCAAATAGAGAAGAAAGAGGAGGAGAGCGACGGAGGAAGCGATGGAGAGACTTCCATTCCTCCCCACTGTTTAAAGGAGTTTGAATTGATGTTCGGACAGAAAAGACTGGGACTTTTTTAATTAACCTCCAAGGAAGGAAGAAATGTCTCCATACTGTATGTACATACTAGAAAATGCCATCATTAAGGTTTTGCGAATGCATGCATCCACATCACCGCCTTCAGATTAAACCGCGAGTTTATCGGCAAAAAGTTTGTACCTCAGAACAGAATGGTTAGATTTTAAACGCTATCGAGCTTTGAGGAATTAGTTTATTAATTTAGTTTTAATATGAGAACTGCGCATCCTATTCCAGTCAGTTTATGGCAGCAACATTCTGCACCAAATTCAGAGCCATTCATGCAACGCTTTCATGTTGATTTCAACTTTTGCCGAACTAGATGCAAATTTGTGGTGGTGAACAATAACTTAACAACTCAACCCGTTTTAAGCAGTACCTCTGTGGTAGGATGAAAGATTGTACTACAAAACCCCTGTGGTGGGATTTGCCACTTCCTGGTATGACCTGAAATGTCCATCAAAAAAAAAACAAAAAAAAAAATGCAAAAATGCCATCATAGTGGTATGTTCAGACAAAAAGCAAATCAAAATGTCTCTGGAATGTCACTGATGGACCATTTCTTCAGTCTGTTTATTTACCCCAAACAGCTGATGTACTGACTACTGATCTCAAAACTCAGCAGGAACTCTGGATCTTATTATTTTCCTCCAGTCTCTCCCCTTTTCCCTCTTGAGTCTGTTTGTGGTACTTTAAGAAATAGATGAATCAAGCTCTGAGATAAGTGTGAATTCTTTGCTTTTAAACACGACATTATGTTATTATATCAGAGACATTATTATCACCTTTCTAAAGTTTTTTTTTTTTTATAGCAAACATGTTAGCTAACAGTTCCTTATTTACACATCCAGCAACATTAGCATTCATTTGGGAGTCATTTTTCTGATTTCTGATAAATGTAAGTCCAATAGTCGGTCTCTTTTTAAATCCGTTTTTACCTCCACCAATTCCTGAGGGAAATCTCTGGCTCTTTAGGTTGTAGATGCTGCGTTATATTCGGTCGCTGACTGTCTGCCTGCAGTTTGGTGCTGGGCAGGTAGCGTGCTGCGGGTTTATCAGAGCTTTTTAGCTGAAAAAGGGTTGATGAGAGCGAGTTGAAACCAAAACAAGGCGCTGAAAGATGCTAAAACACTCCCTAAAGCCGAAGGGACCAGCAGAGTCGGGTGATAATTCTTTGTGGGCTCGTCACTGTGAGCGAGCCCTCTCACATTACACATAATCATTTGATCCGGTGACAGCATAAATGTATTGATCAGTGCAGCTTTAAAAGTAAAATGTAATAAATACGGACGTAGTTTTTCTGAGACTCTAGACACCTTAACCAACAGCTGGCCAGAAAAGCAGATGGAACATAATATAGGAAACACTGTGATTCATTGTTATTACACATAGGGGGGAGATTAATGGTAACTCCAGGTCACATATTTCCTATAGAGGGCCTAAGAAACATTGCAATTCATTATTGCTCTTCTATCAGTAAGCAGTGGCATTATTTAAGGGTGAAACGGGGCATTACTAAAACACACACACACATACACACCCAAGCACAATAATCACAGCCTATACATGCATATATCTTTAAATATCACACGTGATAACACAACATAATGAAGGTGTTCGGCACCCATTGCAAGGGCTGCTGTAAATGATGACACCCAGTGCAGGAGTTAAGTATTATTCATTCCATATGCACTACATGCTCTATGCTAATGAGGCCGTTTTATTTAGTGGACTTTGAGAAAAACTCGTCCCAGTGGTTTACATTGTTAACCAGGTGTAAATGTGTTATTTGCATTGTTATTGGGGATAAATATGTTTTCTCTTCACGTTGAGGGGACAAGCAGACTTAATTCTGTATCAACATGCATTTAAATGGCACTAGGTTGTGAGGTGGGGGTGGTGGGGGGGCTTATTTATAGAGTGGAGACTTTTCCCTGCCACATTAGCGCACGCACATATACATTTGCATAGAAGCACACGCGTGTGTACATGTGAATGTCTACTACATACACTCAAATTCGTACACTTATATTCACAAAAAAACATACACATCATATCACATCACATCATATTATTGATCCCCGGGGGGAAATTTTACAGTACTGGTGCTCCCATTCAAGATTAGAAAGCAGCATAAATTTAGAAATAAAAGTTTGTACAAAATATAAAAATAAGAAATAGAAAATAAAAATATACACATTCACAATATTTAAGTGACAAATAAAAGTTAAAAATATATACAGCAGCAATGTATATGTATGTCAATATACATATATAATATACAAATGCAACACACACACACATGCTGTGTATAATTCACACACATGAATCCAAATGCAGACCAAAAACACACTTGCAAATGTACACACAGTCGCAAGTAAATGCTCATTACAACTCTATCACCCCACTTGATTTAAACACAACTACACACACACACACACACACACACACACACACACTCACACACTCTCTTACCCTCCTCATCTCACTGCACACGCGCCGTACGTTTAGACCCGGCACACAAACACACACGTTGTTAGTTAATCACTGTGTTCGATAGAGAGCGGACGCAGCCTATGCTAATGTCTCAGTTAATGGTCGGTGGCTCTCCTTGAGAAATATATTTATCGCTTTATTATGGGCTCGTTTCTATAATTCATAGGAAGCACGCCGTCCTCGATCACTCCCAGATGAATAGAGCCGGGGAGAGTGGGGAGATGTAAGTGTAATTCACCGAGGTCTACTGCCGTTATGTCCCCCCTCCACTTCTCTCCCTCTCGCCCTCTTTTTCCTTTTCTCAGTGTCTGTAGTTATGGATCATAATATTGTGATAGCTGTTCGGTTGTGCATGCACCATTAATGATGTTGCCTCGTGGCTGAGAACAACTGTTTCAGCAAGTGCAGACCCCTCTGGGAGCAATCAGAGAGTGAGATGCTGTATCCAATGTTCCAATATTAACTTCACTTGGAAGTTTTAGGAAAGCGATCATTAACCATGTGAATCCTAGTCAATCCCCGTGATCAGCACATTCCAGATAACTCGACTGACTACTTCTTCTGTCCATGTGACAATTTTCAATTCAGTTTTACTCATGTAGCACCAAATCACAACAAAAGTTTTTTTTTTTTAAATTCTAAAAAAAACCCAAAAGTGTTTACTTGCTGGGACACGAAGAGGTTCAAACTCCAGTGACACTTGTAGCATATAGAACAACTTTATTATTAGACTGATGCGTTTTGGTTTGTGGCCTTCATCAGGGTCATCATAAAAGCACAGGAACATTTAAACTTTAAAAGGTAAAAAGATTTTATAAAACACAACCAATCATATACATCGTCACAGATATCAGCCAATGGGGCACCTGCACAGATGGGTCGGGCATATGGTCATTTGGCTTCAGGCCAATCACATTCACATTACTTGCTGGGGCCAAATTTTATGCAAATCCATCTTGTAAATGTTTTACTGGAGAAGAGGAAACTTTTGACCTACAGGTGGCGCTAGAGGAAAAGTCAGGGGATGAACCAAGTAGGGATCCAGACCGAAAAACCGACTGCATTAAAAGAACGCATGGGGCTGCTTGGTGGGGCAAATTTTAACTTAATTCAAATGCCCACTACAAAGAAGCTAAAATATTTGGGGCCGGAGACAGAGCACCTGACCAGTCTTTGTTTCGTGGAACTTTTCAAAGAATTCTTGAAAAGTTTTTCCCCATTTTCTGCATTTTCCTTTGCTACATCACCACTTTTAGTAAGCTTTTAAAGCTTATTTTATTTTATTTTGTCATTATGATATTGTTGGACCTCTGTTATGACTGAAATTGCTGCAGATATTACGGCATGACTGTTCTTACTTCTGGTACACTGATGTTTTTGTCAGAGAGCAGCTCATCTTTACATTAAATCTTTATGTATCATTATGATAACGGCAAGACAGAAGAGGGACCCATGAGAAGGGACATGACTCAGCACAGCACAAGCTAATCCAACAGTTGAAATAGAAGAAAGTAAAAGTTTTTTCTTACTGAATTACATCCTTCAGTTTACAAAACACATGCAGTATCATTGTGCTCTTCTGCGCTGCAGTGGTGCCTTTTGTTTGGGACTCTTTCTGACATTGTGTGAGCTGGTGGAATGTAGTAGAATTATAAATAATAAAATGGAAAAAGGGGGAAGTAAAAATAAGAAGAAGGATTCCTTTCCTCTCCCTCCCGAGGGAGCGACCATTTTGCTCTGACATTTGCTTTGCCTACCTGAGTGTTTTCCCTAAATCACCGTGACTGCTCTAAGCCCAGAGATCGGGGGCAAAGGAACAGGAGGAAGGAAGGGAAAATGGGTAAATGGAGAATTGAGGTAGAGAGAGGAAAAGAGGGAAAAAGTGTTGCAGGTATGGAGAAAGAAAGTGAAAGGATGCTGGGATGAAAGAGGGAATGGTGGGATGATGAGCAAAGGAAGGTGAGGTACGGAAGAATGGATTCATGAAAAGGACTGAAATGGAGAAATTAAGCAATGTAATAGCTTATAGGCCCCTGTGATGGTAATGCTTTATTAATGTAGAGGCAACAAATCTAGGTACTTTGATCTGGTAACATCTACCAAAAACCACCACATCAGTGTGCCACGTTTGAGTTTGACAAACGATGGAGGAGGGAACGAGGGAATGAGTGTAAAAAGGAGAAAGCATCACGCTCCTGCTGCCCTCAGTCATTCTTACTCTGCCCTGTGTGTCACACACCATGTATGCACGTCCACACACACACACACACACACACACCATCCATCCACTTGGCAAGTTTGAGCAAGTATTGTCAGTGGTACCTGTGCTTGTGCAGGGGTCAAATGCAGCACAGAGGAGGTGATTGTGTGTGTGTGTGTGTGTGTGTGTGTGTGTGTGTGTGTGTGTAATGGCGTCAGTATGTTCTGGCCTGACAGAGGCCTGGGTCACAGCACATTTACTCACTGACATGACTCTAATTACACCTCTCTCTCTCTCTCACACACTCACAGACACACACACACACACACACACAATAGTAATTATGTCATGCTGCTGTGTCACTGCACAGTGGAAACGAAGGCCACAGAGGCCACACACGGCCTACAAAGTAACAATGACTTCTCCTGTCTGGGTCTTTTCTGATATATGACCCCTCTTTCCTTTTTATTTAATGTGGATTTGATTGTAAAGATGTATTTTTTTAATGTGTGTGTGTGTGTGTCTGTGTCAAAATGACACACAATCAAACCTACTTATGCTTCGTCTGCATTTTCTTTCTATGCTGCTATCTGCCTGCCACATACACAAACCTGTATTATGAGTGTACAAAGTTGCCCCCCCCCCCTTTTTTTTTTTTGTAATGGACCTCTTCTGTGGTCAAGAACTGAACCGGAACCCAGGATGACAGGAAGACACACCTATCTGACATTCTACATATGCACGTTCAGTCCAGGCACACTGACGCACATGAAGCCCGGTGGCAACTTTTCCCTGATCATGATATTGACAAGGCTTTGATAGAAATGGTAAGGGATTAGCATAAATCGTTCCCCCATGCCCTTTGGTTATGCAGGTGATGTATGGGAGAAATTAATATGCCTGTTCATTTGGTTTAATACACTCATAATCCACGGTGCGCTATTTCGCCAGTCAATTCAGTTTAAAATGATGAATGAATGGGTGACAGGGCACACTTAAAATAGGTCTAAAAGGTTTCCTCCTGATACACGTGGCAGCTTACACATCTTGTACATTTCTAAAAGCACCTTTATGCCCTCGGTGACATAAGATGAGATGCAATGAGCAGAGAAACACACCTATTGAAACATATTGGAAGATATGGTGTAATGTGAGAATGAGAAGTCCGGTTTGACTGAGTATTCAATTATTTTTCACTTGGCCAAAGTAATAACGACATGAGATAAGATAAGATGAAGAAGGTATTCACGTCAAGTCATAAACTTGATCATGGTTTTCCTTTGAGCTCACATTTACTTTTGGAAGAGATTCGTAAGCTCAACACACTGAAAACCTGTCAATTAAGAGTGATGTAATTGCTCAATTAAAATGTAAAACACAGTGTTAAAACACAGAAACTGTATAGATGGCTCGGCATGATCTCCGCGACACAGTGGGTTAACGGTGGGTGGTGGTGGTGGTGTCCTAAAGGTTTAAGGTTAACGCCAATAACCGTATCATGATTGTTTCATAGTCACACAGCTTCCAGGTGTGAATGTCAGTAAGCGAGCTAGACTTTCAGTGTATCTGCCCAGAATGTACAAAAGAAAACCCTCACCAAGCACTTCAAAAGTTTTGTTGGATTATCTGAAATGAAAAAAAAACAACAGTAGATGACCATTTGGCGTATGAAACCTTTATTGTGGATCACGAGTCGCTCTCAGAGTTGGGCTTAAAGTATATTTTAGAAGTGTTGTTAGTTTTGGATGGAAAGGACAGAGTTGTGTTGTATTTCTCATTATGGGGCCAAGATGCCCCCCCCCTGCAGGGGTCCATGCAAAATGAGTTCATTTGGATGCCATGTAATGCAGAAATGGGCCAGAATAGAACATATAACGATGACAGAATACTGAAACAAGAACTTTACCACATTGGCTCATATGATTACACATTATCAAACTGGGAACTGTGGCCAAATGTGGATCTATATTTCGGTCCTTGACACGAGGGCAGCCGAGAACCCCTGAAGCTGTAAAGGGTCTGGAAGTTGATTAAGACTGAGGGGAGCACTCCACTACCTGCTTGCCCCTTAAAGAGCTCTTAATCCTGGATATGATGAGTCCCAAGGACCCCCTCTCTCCACCCATCCAGGGAAAGACTAGACCGGCATGCACACAGCCAGGCAGGCCAGCAGACAGAGAGAGACAAATGCAGAGCAGAGAAATAAAGTGCCTCTTCACACTGCCAGTGTGAGTGGGGAGCAGGACAGAGGGGAACCTCTTGGCTGCCTGACCCCATGAAGAGCTCTCAATCCTGGGCTCACTGAGTCCCAGAGCCCACTCTCTCTCCTAGACCTCCAGCCCTGCAGCCCCGCTGGGTCAGAGCTAACCCCACAACCCTACTCTGGAGGCTCGGTAATAGGGCCTGGATGAACTCTTCAAGGGGATTAAAAGCCTCCTCTGTCCCCTGGGCTCTGGTTTTTTAAACTGGCTGAATTTTCACTACCTCTCAATACAATTTCAGGAATACAGATTTAAGATAAGTAACGCCAATTGAACCGCCAGTCTTCAGTTCCTATAAACACTGAAATAAAGATTACAGTTAAGGCGAGAACATTTCTGCAGGGGACAATTAGGGTTTAGGACTTCAAATCTGATGCATGTGTGAAAGTGGGCCGCAACATGGCCGTTTTGAAGCTCCAGTGGAAACAAAAGCACTGCGAGGTAGGCGGCAGAGCGGGAGCATGGAGAACAAGTGAAGAGGCAGAGTGGCAGCTGAGTGGAGAGATGGAGTGGTGAACTAGAGTCGGGGGCGGAGGAGAAGAGGTGCAGAGATCGACAGAGCTCAGGGGAGGGTAGATCAGGAGGAGAGGGGAGTGAGCAGGATACTGAAGTCCCATTCTGAGAGACTGCACAACGCGTTGCTGACGTTTCATCATGAAGTATTTTACATGAGACAAAACTTAAATCAAACAAAACAATTTCTTGGCCGGATGCAGTGACTTCCTGGAGTTTCCTCTGGTTGCCTGGTGACCTCTTGGTGGGGAGCTCAGGAAGTCACTGCGTCCGTCCAAGACATAGTCTCGCAGATAACCCCTTGTAAAACCCTTTATGCTAAGCTAGGCTATTTGGCTGTTGGCTTCAGCTACATTTTTAACAGACAGATGAAAGAGTGCTATCAATCTCCTTACCTCTCAGCAAAAAAAAAGCTGATTAAGGCCCTTTCCTGTTTCAACATGACAGTGTTTGGTGTGGACTGGCCTGCACTGAGCCCTGACCTCAACCCCATCCAAAACCTCTGGGATGACCTGGAACACTAACGGTGAGCCTGGTCATAAAGCAACGGGGCCTGACCTCGCTAATGCTCATGTGGCTGAATGGTCCCAAGAGTGGAGGCTGTTATATGGAGGCGGTTTTGGAGTGAGATTTTTAACAGTCCCTTGTGGGTTTTATTGGTCCAGTGTGCACACCTTTACCCACTTTACATGAAGGACCACAATGGAAATACGTCTTGCGCTTGGACGCGTGTAGATGTCTCTCTTCTAATGATGTGAAATCAACTAAGCTAAAACCTTGAAACATGTTCTGCCAATCAATTGTTTGCGTAGAATATACCGCGAAGTGCGACATTAAATACCCATTATATATCATGACTATCTACAGTGTGAGAGAGAATAGAGACGATGTAAACCAATCAAAGCCAGTGAGGGTAGATCACGTTTATCTGTGTTTTGCTCTCGACTCACCGCAACACCACCTCCCCTGCTGCTTCCTCCCGTCTTGTTTGTCTGTGATGGCACAGAGCGGCACAGTGGAGGGGGCTGCGCAGGGTTAAACTCTAGCACTCTCATTCCATGTGGCAATTAAGCAAGCGGGCATTTAGGAACCACTGGGATTGCTTCAGTCGCTCATGGGAGGTAATTTGGTGCCTTTTTATGTAAATGTGACCAGGAGAAAAAACAAGAGTTGATGTGTTCTTTCATCCGACTTTCTTCATCAGTTTTTCTTTTCCCCCCACACAGTTTTACATCATCACATTTTTCTGCTCCTCTCCATCACTCCAGCTGTCCCCTTCTGACGCCGCCACGTCGAGGAGCTTCCCTCTCCGCCCACCACTTCTTCTCTTTCTACCTCTCTTCCCCTTCATCTCTCCTTTTACCCTTCCATCTCGCTCGTCCACATTTCCCCCAATCTTCCACCATACAAATCTCTCTCTCTCTCTCTCTCTCTCTCTCTCTCTCTCTCTCTCTCTCTCTCTCTCTCTCTCCCTCCCCAAGTCAGGTGACACCAGCCAGACCACTAATTAGAATTCTGTCACTAAGTAAATGCATTGTGACCGGTGGCTGACAGCTCGGCGTGTGTGTGTGCGTGTCCACGCGTGTGTGAGTGTGTGACAGTTTGGGCAGCTTGTTGGCGGTGACGATGGCAGCCGCCTGGCATTTTTAACGTGGCAAGGTGCTGCTCTCGCCACTGACCTGACAGTCATTTAAATTACACAGAGGGTGGCTGGTGTGTGTGTGTGTGTGTGTGTGTGTGTGGGGAGAATGAGAGAGAGATTGAGGAAGGACCATTAGTAGCTGTGGGATAATTCACTGACTCGCAGGTTGACTGATTGTGTGGCTGACTGACTCACTGACTCATTGTTGGAAAACAGACAGACAGATAGGCCAGGCTTGTTTACCATGTCAGCTCACCAATATAACACAAATCTCCCTCTCTCTCATTGACACGCACACACACACACACAAGCTTAGAGAGAAAAACTATATAATGTGAGGAAGACAAGAGATGAGAGGGAAGAAAATAAAATGGTAGAAAAGGAGTGTGGAGGAGCTGAAAAAACAAAAAATGGCTTTTGTAGCCTGGCAATCAACTTTTGAGGCTTGGCAAAGAGATTGACGACGAGGAAGGAATGGGTAAGGCAGATAAATCTGTAAACAGCATTTACCTGTCGACGTTGTTTCAGTCACACCAGTGTTATTAGATTATTTTTCCGGAAAGTTCGACGCCAAAACGGTAGAAAAACGAATAGATCTCTTCTCGTGGGGACACACAGGGCGCGCGAGGCAGCAGCCTTACTGTCTTTTTTTCAAAGGGATGTTTGTCGAGAGCAAATGTGAATTATGGTCGAGACTGTACATAACGGACCACGCGGCGACCAAATTAAAGAAGATGCATTTTAGACGCATTTGCGGATATGATGCACAAGCTGCAACTCAGAGAGTACGATGCATTACAGTCATAACCCCAAGAAACAATAAAAAAAAGAAAAGAAAGCGGAAACTAATATCTCAGTGACTTAATGCTATATATATATATGGATAACCCAGACAATTGTACAAATAATTATTTCCATACCGGAGGAAGCATTAAAATGGGCAGATATTGTAACCAGATAAAGTAATACTGTGATTTCCGTCGACTGCATTAATGTAAATCAAGCTCAAGAAGCTTCTTTATGTGTAAACACGTTACTTAATATAAAAATGTATTCTCAGCGTCTCACAGCAATGTTTGCCATCTGTCTTTTACAGAAATAGTTTTCCTCTATTTCTAAAGGCTTTGTTATAAATGCTAATAATGGGGTCTCTGCTTGTAAAATGCGGACTCTGAAACTTGTTGGGCGGACGGGAGAGTGAGAGCGCGGAGCCTGGTCCTCACTGGGCCAGGCCGGCTCTCCACAAACAGAGCAGGGGGGACACAGACACGGTGTAATGCAGTATGTCTGAGAGTTGAGTTTTTTGTGTGCGCGAGTATCAAGTTATAGTCTCAGAGTGCAGAGCTAAGAGGAGACGGAGGAGGGGAGACGAACCATCAAGAGACAGCGGGAGAGACTGTCAATTATTGATTGCAGCTGGCATTCTAACAAATAAACCCACTTGCTGCTCTCTCAGATGCAGAGACAGCTTCAGTCTGTGACTGCAGAGGAGCACTGATCGCTCAGTGTGCCACGTCATCAGAACTCACTGCATGCGTGTGCCGAAACAGTCCAGATCGTCTGAATCTGAAGGATTTGGTTTGACCTGTGCATCGCGTCGCCATCACCGCGATCGTTTTAGTTTACAGCAAATGTGTGTAGGACGTGGGGGGAAAAAAGTCCAGATTTGTGCCGAGCCCAGAGCAACATAAACGTCCCCAACGCCCCCATGTGCCCTCGGCTGAAAGTCAAATTTGAGTGTTGATCAAGTGTCGTAATGGTATCGGCCGTCTTGCTGTATTTGTTGCAGGGAATACGGTGATTCGATTGTAACGTGAGCGTGGCCTTGAGGCAAGTTCAGACCGAAGGTGAAGCCCCCCCCCGAACAGCCCGAAACTGTATTTAATTTGTAAGCTAGCTAGCGATGGCACCAACTGCGTCTGTGGGAGTGGCTCTGTTTGTTTGTGTGGCGGCTATAACCCTTTATGAATCCAGGCCAGGTGAACGAGTGAATTGAGCTGTCTGATTCTCATGTAATAACAGGAAATACTCTATTATTAATACTATGTAAGGTTTGTTTTTAGGACCATTTGTCTATTGTTGAGGCCGCATCCAGCTCCATGAAAAACAGTCGATTCTCTTTTAATGTTAGCTTGGATTGTGCACGTTTGCGTGTCCATCGAATTAAAGACAAGAATGCAAATACTTGTCTTTTAAACTATTTGTTTACTTTAGAATGAATGAGAAATGAGAGTTAATGTGCATTTGAGTGTCCGACTGCATGTTCCTCTCTAGTCTGTCATTCACATGTCCCTCTCAAAGCTCGCCATCAGGGTGTGCACTTGCAAACGCCACTCCGCTCTGCAAGGAGAGCTAAAGAAAGAAAGTGTGATCATTAGAAAATGATGTGTATCAAAGGAAGGGGCAAGGATTGTGTTGTGGAAGGCACAGTGCAGAGGGGGGCAGAGTTAGACCCTTACAGAACAGTTCCTTGAAGGAAAAAAAAAAAAAAACGGCGCTCAGTGTCACCACCAGCAGACAAGCCACAATGACAGCAGCATGGTAAAACACCTCTAATGCACCTCTATGGGTTTTTACTGCTTCTCGTATAGCAGCAAGGACACACACATGACACATGACTGCACACGCAAACATACAAACACACACACACACACACACACAAACACAAGCCAGCGATGGGGACACTTGAGATTCACATTTTTGTTTTGCACCGGGGCAACATGCTTCAGTACAAACTCGTGCACGCAATGTGGACATTTATTATTCACGCTTTTGTTTTGCACACAGACAACATGCTCGCTGGAGAGAGAGAGGGAGAGGGAGGGAGGGAGGGAGGGAGGGAGGGAGAGAGAGAGATAAATAACAGTGATAAGTCTTGTCTTGACAGAGGAGAGGAGAAGGGCTGAGTGACATACGATTGGTCTCCCGGTCGTGAAATATGCATGGCTTTTTCAGCAGCCAGAGGAGAGGAGAGGAGTTAATTTAGGCCTCTCGCTATGCTCGGGGTAATTAAAAGAGATGATCGATAGTTTCCCCCCCGTGACTGATAACAACCGCCACACACACACACACACACACACACACACACACACACACAGAGGTGCAAGCAAACATACAAGCGAGAGACACTGTCACATAACAATGCACGCTCACACTGGCAGAAGCACACAAACAAACGAGGAATAGAGAAGCAATGAATGTGAACACACAGCAATGAAACCCTGTTCAGGCGATGTCGCGTTAAAGTTTTGAAGGAAAATTGTTCATTTCCGTGTATAAGGTCACCAGATTCATCCTATGAGGATAATGATGATGATAACCTTTTTATTTTTTGTAGCGTGCATACAAATATGCCAACCCATAAGAATGAATATAAACAGACCCCACGCAGTACATTTTCAACCAGTACCACTGTAAATTCTAATTAGTTAACCTTACTTAAAAAAAAGCCTTAAAAAAGGCTTAAAGGTACTTGTTTGACTTAAGTAAAGTGGAATGTTGTTATGTTGTAATAACAAATGCTTATTTAGTGTAGCACACTAAATAAGCACATCTAATTTACTTTAGATGTACTCTTGACTTAGAATAGACTACTAGGAATTACGATTTCAGACAGCTAATCATGTCAAGTCAAATATACTGTGTGTGTGTATTCCAAACAACACATTTATTTAAGTTGGGCTAACTAATGTGACATTTCCTGCAACTTCCTCAGTTGCAGTTACTTGGAAAACCAAGCAAACCGATTGCCTTAAAAAGGCCAAGGAAAATACACCTTTCACCACCTCCATATGTTTCTAAAAGGTTTTTGAAGATATTCTGGGGGGCGCTTTTTGTTTTATTCAGTAACGACAGTAGAGAGACAGGACAGGCAAGGGAGAGAGAGAGAGGCGATGACATGCGGCAAAGGGCTCCCTCCAAATCAACCCCCCCGGCTGCTGTGGTTAGGACTCGTGCCGCATTCACATGGATTCAGGTAGACGGCAGACGGATAACACCTCCTGGACGGCCCGAGAAAAACAAACGAAACACATGACGATATGTTGCTATGGCGATGTGGTATTGTTTACAAAGAGTGGAATAAAATATACTGAATCAAATTATTTAGAGTCTATTATCTTATGTAATGCATACCATTAGCTAAAGAAAATGTAGCTTTCTCTTAATATTCCATCACAAACTTAAAATGAATGTTAAATTCCCTCCAAGACGTAAGGTTTCATTCATTCATTTCCAACATGGATAGTGAAAGGAGAACTGCACTTGGTGTATCCCTTGTTTATGTTTGTCTGAAAAAGATGAATTTGTCTAAATGTTTTTTAGCTTCTCGTTGTCCAGAGAAGTCGCCCATGTTTTCTCCTTGCGTGAGGGAGCTACTTAACATCCAGTTGTAAATTCCATCGTGGAGGACGGCAAAAAGTTAAAATGTTTTGACTTTGGATGGGAATGCCGTCTAACGTTGCCGGTATTCTCCGCTGACCTCGCCTAATTTTATCGTCCAAAGATTTGAAAGTGAACAAGCAATCCTTACGAAGACGTGGTATTGGCTGTTGCCGAGTGACGCCTCCATGTTTTTGCAACTGTCCTCTTTTGTCTGCAGAAAAAATATACTGCTCACAGGTCCATCGCATCTACAAGAAAGTATACTAAGCTAAGAGATTTTAAGAGGGGATAGTCTGTTGCATAGTGAACACATAGTCAAATAATTTCCTAGCACTGGTTATAACTGCTAAACTGACATATGCTCAAAAACATCACCTCCAGTGTACTGAGGCTCGCGTTGACGAAGAGCCCTCAGGCAGTTGCCTTGAGCACTCAAAGGAAGTTCCACTTATGATGTCGTGATTTGTAGGTCAGAGACGCATTCCTTGACGTGTGCATGCTTTACAGGCATTACAGGAAAATACTTGTTTTTCATACGAATGTAAATGCATCTATATGAATATCTGTTTGAGGCCTCAGTCATCGAGACAATTCGAAAGCAGCATTTCTCTCTGTGTTCATTTAGCTGTGGTGCGCCGGCACAGCAAAGAAGTAATTACTGCAAGAGAATGGAAATATTGAATTCAGTTTAACTAAACCGAAAAAGGTGTAGTCATGTAATGACTAAATTGTGATTCCAACACATTTTTGACACTACAATAGCTTGAACAATAACTTCGACCCTAACAGTGACCAGAGCACCACAGTGTTGTAAAATCATCGAGGAAACACTGCAAAAGGTTATATTAAGAGTTAACTCCGTCAGAGTGGCGCTCTGACAATGAACACTACAACATGACTAAAGAATACCAGTTTCCGCTTCTGAATTGTGCAACTCCAGATCTTTGGCTTCTCGATAAGCCAGATGTAACATAGATTCAGGGCCATATCTTTGTTTTATATAAACACATGTCCTTCTTTTTGGTTTTGACAGCGTATTATCAGATTAGTTCCTTCAAACTTGGATAAAAACTGACCTTTAATGGTGTTAAAAGGACACCAGTGGTCATTATTGTAGATATGGAACTTATTAACATCTTAAAAAAAGCTGTGAAGCTCTTTAGTCCACGGAGGACTGTGTGATTTACTCCAGATATATTTATAATTTACTCCACTTCATGTCTCTCTGAGTTGCCTTAAAAGACAACTACAACTGCAGGGTAACATCCGAAACAAGAAATAAGCCATCTAGAAACACTGACTGCTGCTCTCATAAGTGACAGTGGCATGAGGGTTGAGATCTTTTCTTTGTACACCAAAGCCAAGCCAAGCGAAACACGCTTATATAATGCAGTCCGTTGTCACCTGCAGGTGTTTCCCTTCTTGATTTGTATCCTGTAGTCTCTGATAACAAGGCCGAGAAGAAGAGAGCTCAGTCCTCCCAATCTCTTCCATAAACAGGCACTCTGTCATCAATATTGTAGAGGAATCCATACTGCACGACTAGAAGACTAATTAGAGCCAGCTCTAAATTATTTAACTCCCTCTGATTTTATTGATTTGTCAGTTCAGAGCTGTGACTCAGAGCTGTAAAATTGACTCTGCTGAAAGAGACATGCTCGTCTGCTGGTTTATGGCTGTCAGCACATAGACGGGGACAGACAGTGATGCACTAATGCAGCTGCAGCACGCAGACGCGCAGCGCAAACAGTCATACGTGTGGACAGAAGCACACATGCTAATGAAAAGGCAGGACTCCGGCGGATAATCTAGTAAAACCATAAAGTTGCAGCATTAACCGGCTTAATTAACAGTGCTGCAATTAAACCCTCCCATGTACTCAGCACACACCCAACAACACACACACACACACACACACACACACAAACTGGTAAACTAATTACGCATCTCTCAATTAACACAGATCTCCATGTGGAGTGCACGGAGCCCCAGGGATCCAGTTAGCCACCTGTTACTAATATCTCAACTCAAGCATGATAACATCAGCACACACAGATGTTCCTCAATACTGGCCTTCAATCAAAAGCGCCACCAACAATAAACGCCAGCGCACTTCGAACGGGCCTGACTGCGTGCGTCTGGCTTGTTAGACGTTTGCTACATTGGTTAAATGCCTAATTGGTTAATTGCAGAGGGATTATGCTCAGACGACTGGGAATCAATTGACCGGGCATGCACATTAGCACGTATGATTGACAGAAGAAGGAAATGATCTCATAGGTTGCGAAGCGAATGAGGAGCTGCGATTAACCAATCAGAGCAGATGTCAATTGATCTCGCAGGCCTGGAGGTGAGCCGGAGCTTATGACAGTAATCGTCAAATGAGCGTTATTAATGGAACGCCTTGATCTGCTCTGGATTGATATTGAGTATTTTCTTCTTTTTTTTTTATTTTTTATGTTTCCATGAATGCATTGATTTAGAAGTGCTGCGTGGAAATACGGCTGTCGGTAATATATTCATAACGGAAACGAAAGGAAGGAAGGATTTCAGTTTGCGTTAGGGATATTATATCTGATCGTGGAAATGTGATTCATTATTTCTCCTTAGGCTGTTTGGAAACACAAACCACATATTATCATACCTTATCTTTTTTTCTTTCAATTTTGTGGGTTTCAAGAAAACAAGTACGTTAAAGTTCCCCTTAAATGTGCACTTCACGTCACTGTGGTGACCTCATGCTGCACGTGTGGCTGTAACTAAAAAGTCCAACAATCACAACTTTGTCAACAATCCTGCCTCTCGGTCCGTCCTATCAAGTAAAATGTCTCTCGACAAAACCTTTTGTTTGATGTCTTGCCCCAACAGGAACGCCATCACATTAAGAAAGTGATGATGCCATTTCACGGGACCTTCAAAATGAGATTTTTCTTTCCTTCTGAATGCTGCATTTAAATTGTGAAATCAGTGCAAAGAGCTTATTGCAAATGGCACACCTTATGTTCATCGATACCTGTTTAATACTAATTGAGCAGGATTCAATGATTTGAAAGTATGATTCTCTATTTACAGGTCTTAAGATGACTTATGTCCAGTTTCCACCGTGACGTACGATGTTAGTATATGAAGGAAAAATGTCTCTGCGTGGAATGTTTTTCTAGACACCTGATGTCCCGGACGTTCGTGGGCGTTAGGCGCTCAGTGAGGTTTAAGTTCACAGGTTTGTGGTTCATGGATCAAACGCCGATCTAATAGTTGTGTCTGACAAACACAGCAGGCTCCAGCTGTGGTCTAATGTCAGACAGACTGACATGTGCGTCTGTGGTAGTCTAGTGCTGACACATTACGTATGGTGGCTGAGACAAAGGGGCACCGATTTGATCGCAAAGAGTCTTTTAGTTGCTTAACCCTACACATAACGTACGCATTACTCATTTTTTGCCTTAACCACAATCTTAACCTAAACCGCTCTTGTCTCGGTGATACGAATCAGTTGTATTCTATTTTTGGAGGACCTTTGTCAAGTCAGAGAAAATAAACTCCGATAACGTCATCCCTTCCAGTTCAAATTCCAGTTCACAAACTGGAAGTGTGGCCGTTGAAAGATGTGGACGCTGTAGAGATGGTCTATTGAAGGATCTAGTGTTTTTGGAGCTTGTGTATGCATTTCTGTGTGTGGATGTGTTTTTATGTATTTGCAGAGCATTTTTTTTTTTTTGCTTGTACAATGCGGAGCTCTCTTGTACCAAAGTAGTTACCAAAGCTTTACCAGTTGAATAGTAAGTAATGTAAAACCTCCTTATCCTGAAGGACGTAACGTTGTGACACGTTCAATGTTCTCAAGTTGGACACTAATTTGCTAATAAATCTGGACTTTCCAGTGCTAACATGTACAGTAGCGGGTATCATCTAAATGGCAGAGAAACCGTTGCCCCTGACAAATGCAGCAGTCAACACAACAACAGCAGATGCTTCAGATGGAGGAGGATTGCAGTCAATCCATCACTCCCCAATCATTTATCAAGCTCGCTCCCTCTCCCTGTTTACTCTCCTCCTCCCTCTGTCTTTCTCTCTCTCTCTTCATTTGTCAAACTCTCCAAACCAAAAGAAAACCAGCGGACCCTGAGGAACACCTGGCCTGCGGTGACATCGACCATCACACACACACACACACACAATGAAGAAACATCCCAACAACAAAAAATAAAATTCCATTTCTAACCTCTGTGTCAACCAGCAGCAAAGAGATGTGACTATTATTCATGTAGCTGAAAGTGTGGCAGCTCTGCAGATGCTGTGTGTGTGTGTGTGTGTGTGTGTGTGTGTCAGGGCTGACTGGACACAGATTAGAGGTGGCGTTGCAGGCCACTCCCTCCATTGAGCAACAGCCAGAGTGTGACTGCTGTCCCTCTCTATTACTCTCTCTCTCCCTGCAACAGCCATTCCTTTCTGTCTTTCATCTCCACTCTCTCCATCCTCCATCACCTTCTTTCTTCCTTCTTGCGTCCATGTGTCCGCGCCTGTTCTCCCTTCCCTCCGTCCATCTATCCATCTCTTTCTTCTCCTCCATTTCTCCATCTGTCCAAGGCACAAAGCTGGCCCCGGAACAATAGATGGATTGGACTAAGCTGAATGGATCTGAAGAAAACCTGATTAATAACCTCAGTCACAGATACTAGTTTTATTTCATGCTGTGAGTAGAAGTTGCTGGAGCTAAATGTCAGCTCTGCTCAGGTCCAAGTTCTGGGGTACTGCCATGGAGTGATTGGTCAAACAAATACTATATATCTTAGATAATTTAATACAGCCAAGGCCGTAGGTTTGGTTATGGGACACAGTGAAGTCATAGGAGAATAATAACTACACATAACAGTAAGATATGCAGCGTGTATGTAGCCTGAGAGGTGACAAAAGGCCATGCTTATTCTGACCTACCCAGATGAGCGTATGAATATTTTTGTCATTCAAAGCGTCTCTCATCAAGATTTTAGGGAGTAAATCAAACTGAAACTATAAAAGTGGATGAGGACAGAAATAACATTAGAAAAGTCCTGGGACGGGGGGGCATGTCCTTTCTGTCCCCAGTGGAGCGTGTATGTTGGACGTAGAATAATCTTTGGCGAGAAGCGGGAGCTAAATGAAAATGTTTATCTGGAGATGTCAGTGTTTAGCGAAATTATTAAAGCCACACTAATTAATATTTTGATATCAACAATAGGTCATATTATTATGCGTAATGTGAACGGGTGCCGCTCATAATAACAAACCCACAGAGAGTTATGACCCAACTCTGCAGTTTCCCCTCAGCTGGACGGAGTGTTTTGGCTCGTTCATCTCATTGTTTTGCTGCCCAGGCAGCTGTGTTCAGTGCGAGGGGGGGGGGGGGGGGGGGTGAGAGACCAGGAGTGCATTCTGCCATGGCTGCCTATCCCAAAGCAGCCAGGAGGAGATGTCTAAAAGCCTGAGAATCAGAGAGACTGAGACTGAATATAATAAAAAAAGGCAGGAAACTCACCCAGCTGTTAGTTGATGACATACAGTTAGGCCCAGAAATATTTGGACAGTGACACAAGTTTTGTTATTTTAGCTGTTTGCGAAAACATATTCAGGATACAGTTATATAATCAATATGGGCTTAAAGTGCAGACTCTCAGCTGTAATTTGAGAGTATTCACATCCAAATTGGAGGAAGGGTTTAGGAATTACAGCTCTTTAATATGTAGCCGCCTCTTTTTCAAGGGACCAAAAGTAATTGGACAATTGACTCAGAAGGCTGCATGGGCTCGTCCCTCGTTAACCTGTCATCAATTAAGCAGTTAAAAGGTCTGGAGTTGATTCCAGGTGTGGCATTTGCATTTGGAAGCTGTTGCTGTGAACCCACGACATGAGGTCAAAGGAGCTCTCAATGGAAGTGAAACAGACCATCCTTTAGGCTGAAAAAAAAAGAAGAAATCCATCAGAGAGACAGCAGAAATTTTAGGAGTGGCCAAACCAACAGTTTGGTACATTCTGAGAAAAAAAGAGCGCACTGGTGAGCTTGAGAACTCAAAAAGGCCACAACGGTGGTGGATGATCGCAGGATCCTTTACATGGTGAAGAAAAACCCCTTCACAACATCCACCCAAGTGAAGAACACTCTCCAGGAAGTAGTGTATCAGTATCTAAGTCTACCATAAAGAGAAGACTTAATGAGAGTAAATACAGATGGTTCACCACAAGGGGCAAACCATTAATCAGCCTCAAAAATAGAAAGAAGCCAAAAAAAAACATCTGAAGAAGCCAGCCCAGCTCTGGAACAGCATTCTTTGGACAGATGAGACTGAGATCAACCTGTACCAGAAAGATGGGAAGAAGAAAGTATGCAGAAGAATCGGAACAGCTCATGATCCAAAGCACACCACATCTTCTGTAAAACATGGTGGAGGCAGTGTGATGGCGTGGGCATGCATGGCTTCCAATGGCACTGGGTCACTAGTGTTTATTGATGATGTGACAGAAGACAGAAGCAGCCGGATGAATTCTGAAGTGTATGGGGATATACTTCCTGCTCAGATTCAGCCAAATGCAGCAAAGTTGATGGGACGGCGCTTCAGATGGACAATGACCCAAAACATACTGCGAAAGCAACCCAGCGGAATATTCTGCAATGGCCGAGTCAATCACCAGATCTCAACCCGATCGAGCATCGATGCATTTCACTTGCTCAAGACAGAACTTAAGGCAGAAAGACCCACAAACAAGCAACAACTGAAGACAGCTGCAGTAAAGGCCTGGCAAAGCATCACAAAGGAGGAAACCCAGCGTCTGGTGATGTCCATGGGCTCCAGACTTCAGGCAGTCACTGCCTGCAAAGCATTCTAAATGGACATTTTACTTATGGTAATGTTAATTTGTCCAATTACTTTTGAGCCCCTGAAATGAGGAGACTTTGTATAAAAATGGTTACATTTCCTAAATGTTTCATAGGATATTTTTGTTCAACCCCTTGAATTAAACCTGAAAGTCTGCACTTGAATTGCATCTTAGTTGTTTCATTTCAAATCCAATATGGTGGCTTGCAGAGCCCAAATCATGAAGATTGTGTCACTGTCCAAATATTTCTGGGCCTAACTGTATGCATGCTCGGCAGAACCAATGAAAAGTGCTGATTCCAGTTTTTATGACGTACAGTTAACCATGGCCTTGCTGTAGCCCGGGTTTGATACTCCCCTCAGCTCCCCTGAATAAAATACAGACAATGCTTTTTTTCCCCTGATATTGCTCAATTTGCATTTATTCCTGATTTCAGTTTTTGTTTGATTGTTGGAACGTGTAGGTTGCTGTTGGACGTAGGGAATGTAGGAGAATTGATGAATATTTGCTTGTTGCTTTTTGGTAAATAAAACCAAGTAGATTGTTGTGATCTGTTGAAAGACTCTCTTTTAGTACTAAGATCATCTGTATTAAATGTTTTCTGACGTTAGATATACTGCGGGTATTTATTGTCATTGTAGTTTTATAGTTGTTGATTTCTTGTTTTTTTTTTTGCTTTTTTAAATGTATGATGTAATGTTTACCTGTGTGGACCCCAGGACCTACCTTGATAGTGGCTAATGGGGATCTAAATAAATAAATAAAGGTAGTGTAGTAGTCTTAGTAATTCAAACCACATGGCAGTACTTGTGAATAGTGAAATAGCACCAAACCAATAGGACCGGGACTTCACTGGTTTGTAGCCTCGGCTCCTAAGCAGTGCCCAGATTGACACTTGCCTTGGATTTTGGAGTCCATCAGAAACTGTTAACATCAGCTAAAAGGTTCTGACAAACCTACTGTGCATCTAGCACTAAACCGCAGACATATTGGCAGCATTTAGCAGCTAAAGAACCAGATATTTCCCTCAGAAATTGGAGACAAAACGGCGCTGAAGAGAGTGAATATTGGATGCACATTTGTCGGGTGGCCAGACTCAACGCACAGGACGCCGTTTTGTATTTCCAAACTATCCTCTTTTGTAAAATACAATGGAAATACAAAGAAGAAGAAGACTTAAAAGTTCAGGTTATAAAACGTCTCCCAAGATCCTGTGATATGTCCCGCGTCTCACCCACTGAGTGCTGGGATTGACTGAACGGACTGAGGTTGATAGAGAGTAGATGGATGGATATTCTGGCGAGGGCTTAGTGTTGTCTCTGACTGTGACACTACGACACTAAAATAATCTCTTCAGGATTGCGCGTGATTACTAAACCTGCACCGCTCACTGGCCAGTGAACAAATCTAACAGAGAGGCATGAAATGGTGTGCATGTGTCTGCTGTGTATGTTAAGCGCCCACAGACACACTTAAGTTTGCGTCAAACATATGTCTTTTTCTGTCAATAAATGTGTGTGTGTGTGTGTGTGTGTGTGTGTGTGTGTGTGAGGGGGCGACAGACGTATCCAGTGGCAGTCCCATGAAGAATGAAGTCACCTGGCTTTCCCCCTGTCTTTGAAGGTCAAGGAGACCCACTTGCATATTCATGGCCGAGCGCGTGTTTGCGTGTGTGTGTGTGTGTGTGTGTGTGTGTGTGTGTGTGTGTGTGTTTTCACGCGCGTCCACGTGTGTGAGTGTGTGCCGGGATCGATGGCTTTTAATTGTTTTTTCCTGAGCTGTGGAAGGAAGTGCCAGCAGTTATTGATTGGATGGAGGGATGGGAGAGGAGAGGGAGAGAGTGGATAGGAAGACCGAGAGAGTACAAAAGAGGAAGACAGGGAGAGAGAGAGAGAGAGAGACAGTGTGGCAGACAAGAAGGAAATGTGACAAGACAGGGTGGCGACATGGAACATAGAATCACTGTCTAGAGGGTGGAGGAGGGGGGGAGGTGTGTATGTGTGTGTATGGGAGAAAGGGGGTTGATGGGTGCCATGTGTGCATATGTAAGTGTTTGCATGGTTGCGCGTGTGTGTGTGTGTGTGTGTGTGTGTGTGTGTGTGTGTGTGTGTGTGTGTAGGGGGCTGGGGGAATGTCACAGGGTGTCTGATCTGGATGCTACACACACATTGTGCGCCACACTCACTAGGTGCATTATTGAGTCCGGTTTAGTGTGTGAGGATATGTGGGTGATTCCCTCAACTGGTTCACATCACTGGCCCAGAACAGGCCCCTCATTTGTTATTCTTTGTTATATATGTATATATATTAATATTTTTACAATTTAGAGCATTTAGATATCACAATTTCATAGTAGGTAGGTATGATTTTAGCATTATTAACATAAAATGCAGAACACTTATGACAAAATCATAGGATATGTATATTTATACTGTATGTACAAACAAAAATAATAATCACTACTATATACTGTATAATAATATAAAGTACTTTTTAAGCCCTGTCATGATACTTTCTTGTGATTGAAATAACTTTTTGTCTTGCAATATTTTCTTGTAGTCCAGGGCTTTGTGAAGGTGGCTTGACTATTTCTTTTTATTAGTTCGTAGTTTAGCCTACAAAGTCATTTTCACCTTAAACGGATAAAATATGAAATCCTAAATTTACAATTTAATATGGATACATCCTAAGAAGATTACGGATATGTACGCCTGTGATGCATATGGTGCATTATGAACGTTTAAAGTCTCTTTATGTGGGTGGTGTGTGATGTTATTGAAGCTGCTTGGTTCATTTCAGTTCACACTAAATGACTGAAATGAATACACCTTGTATTCAAATGAATGCTGGGGGAACTTTTGAGATGACGCACTTGTTTACCTTGTCGTTTGCTTTCAGGTCACGTGCCCAAACTTGGCCGTGCGGTTATTAGTCTCCAGTGTTTACGAGAGAGAGAAAGAGAAAGAAAACAAGTAGGCCCGCATTTGAGCTACAGGGCGAGATGAAATTGGAGTCAATGGTGTTGGTCAACCCTGACCCGGTGTTAGCTAAGGCTTGTTTGGATGAAATGTGTGTGTATCTGTATTGTGTGTGTGCGTGTGTGTGTACATTTGTGTTGGCGAGTGTGTTTGGACTGAAAGTAACAAGCTTTATTCCCTTACAATGTTCCACCATGCCCTCATTACACGCGGGTTAAAGTGGCACCGTCTAGACAGCTAAAGAGTGTACACACACACACACACACACACACACACAGGTGAGAGTGTGGGCTGTGACCCGGTTTCACTGCTGACCAGGTCACAAGCCCGCAATCATAGAATAGTGAGAGGGAGAGATTGAGATGATGTGTGTGCAAAACGTGTGTGTGTGTGTGTGTGTGTGTGTGTTGTTTCTTCATTGAGTTTAATAGGCTCTAACAGGATGACTGACCAGCAGTCAGAGAGGAAAAAAGAAAAGGCTAAACGTGGTGACAGGAGAAGTGTTCTGCTGTTGTTAATGCTGCTTTTTGCTGTAGCAGCTCTTCATGTGTCTGCTTTTGTTCTGGACGTTGTTTGGTCTCATCGTCACTGTTGTTTTTCTAGTTGTTTTTGCTGTTGTTGTCCTTCTCTGCAGTTACGCTTGTTGCTGTAATTTAATGCAGTTGTACCTGCAGTTGTGTTTTTGGGTTGTTGGTTTTGTTTGTGGTTTCTGCGCTCGTTGTTGACGGTGTCACCGTTGTTGTAGAGCTGTTGATTTCAGCATCTGTTGTTGCTTTCAGCGTCTGTTGTTGCTTTCAGCGTCTGTTGTTGCTTACATCGTCTGTTGTTGATTTCAGCGTCTGTTGTTGATTTCAGCGTCTGTTGTTGCTTACATCGTCTGTTGTTGCTTTCAACGTCTGTTGTTGCTTTCAGCGTCTGTTGTTGCTTACATCGTCTGTTGTTGATTTCAGCGTCTGTTGTTGCTTTCAACGTCTGTTGTTGCTTTCAGCGTCTGTTGTTGCTTACATCGTCTGTTGTTGATTTCAGCGTCTGTTGTTGCTTTCAACGTCGGTTGTGGCTTTCAACATCTGTTGTGGCTTTCAGCATCTGTTGTTGATTTCAGCGTCTGTTGTTGATTTCAGCGTCTGTTGTTGCTTTCAATGTCTGTTGTGGCTTTCAGCATCTGTTGTTGATTTCAGCGTCTGTTGTTGATTTCAACATCTGTTGTTGATTTCAGCGTCTGCTGTTGCTTTCAGCGTCTGTTGTTGATTTCAGCGTCTGTTGTTGCTCTCAGCGTCTGTTGTTGCTTTCAGCGTCTGTTGTTGATTTCAGTGTCTGTTGTGGCTTTCAGCATCTGTTGTTGATTTCAGCGTCTGTTGTTGCTCTCAGCGTCTGTTGTTGCTCTCAGCGTCTGTTGTTGCTTTCAGCGTCTGAGTTCATTTTCAGGATTGAACAGTTGCAGTTCTTTAACAATGCAACACTATTGACACAGAGTGGATACCATGCTGGTTCTCTTGTATTCATATTGACACGTTTTCTTCTTTGTCCAAGGCTGTGACCACATCACTCATATTCACTCATTCACTGCTCCCTACATAGTACACTCGGCAGTGTACCCTACACTCAGCAGTAAATTGAGAATTTGGACGCTCATGAGTTGTCATCACTGACAGGCATAGTGTCACACGACTGTACCTTTCACATCTATAACATGTCATTTTACAGCTTCATAAATTCCTAGAAATGTTCCTCTGAAGTTTCCTGGGAATATTTAAAGTAAAATGGAGACAGTGCTCAATAGTTAGACTTCCAATTAATTAGTTGTAATCAAACCAGGAGTCTCAGCAGGTGAGATGAACAGACAAAAGTGTGCATTTGTTCATTCAATATTACAGAATACACAGCATATGACCAATTCCAAGTTTCCAGTGATAAGTGAGTGATGAATAAATATTTACTTTCGTTTAAATGGAGCAGTGCTTTAAAGGAATCTCCTCTGGATATCTTAAAACTCAGTCACAGACGTTTGTCTTTATTTTCCCAATTAAATAGTTCTCTTTTAGGAACATTTCAGGAAATTGTTAGGAATTTACAGAGCTGTACAATAAAACAGTGTTGCCAGATATGATACGTATTGTATTGTCAGCAAATCGTAGTACATGCCATGGAATTTTTTTTGTTCCATTATGGAAATTTATGAGGGCACTACATTTTAGAGCTTAAAGTATACTACACAGGGTCTCCAGAGTATTTTCTCACCCTCAAAGAACTGTTACACCCCACCCCCCCCCCCAACTGTCTGTCTCTCTCCTTCGCCCCAAAAAACCTCCATTCCAAAAGACGTGATAATCAGCGTCTACTGAAGCACAGCAGAAAAACATTTAAGTGAAGAGAAGGTGGTGGTGGTGGAAACGGGGATCGGGGGATGAAGTGGTGTTGGGTTGGGGGGGGGGGTTGAATTGGCTTTGCTCTGCTCCGCCACACTGTCAAATCTGCCTTGTATTCACACACAAACACACACACACACACACACACACACAAAGATTCTCTAATAGATTCTCGTCTTGACACTCAATTCCGTGGCGAGACGATCCCGCTTTATCCCTCCCTGCATCAAATATTTAAACACTTGTATTAGTGGCTGTGTCATCCCCTCAAACACCCGCAGCTTAGGGCACCAATCTCCTCTCCTCCTCCTCCTCCTCCTCCTCCTCCTCGCTCTCTTCTTCTTCTTCTTCTTCTTATTTCTTCTTATTTCTTTTCTGTCTCTCTTCTCCATGCCCTCACTCTCTTTCCTCATCTTCCGCAATTCCACCCCTAATATCCACAATGTTATCACCTGCTCGCCTCCCTCCACCACCCCATCATTTTATATTTTCAATACTTCAACCTTTTTTTTCTTATGAAGGAGTGTGATAGAGGGAGGGATACAGAGGAGGGGGTATGTTTCTTTTTCTTTTTTTTTTTGCTCCCCTGTTCTTTTCAGGCTTTTTGTCGCGGGCCAGGAGCCCTTTTCAATCTTAAGAGGCGAAGCTCCACAGATTGCAAAAAGGAGAGAGAGGGAGATGGAATGGAGAAACCGGAATAAAGGAGGGAGGGGAAAGGAGAAGGTGGAGGTGGAGGGGGAGAGCGAGAGAGAGAGAGAGAGAGAGAGAGAGAGAGGGGGGATCGGTGGTGGCGGCTGTGCGCTTGAATGATGCCTTTCAAGAGGAGCAGTCTAGCTTGTCAAATCGCCGGCTGCGAAATGAATTGGCATATCTGTTGGGCTCGGCGCGGAGATGTCGCGCCACACCGTTTCATATTCCTCGATAAGGCCAAATAACGCAATTGTCAGAGAGACAGAGAGAGTGTGACAGAGAATGAGAGAGTGGAGCCAGTTAGAAGAGAGTGGCGGGGGGGGGGGGGGGGGGGGGCACTGGCAACAATGGAGTGTGTATGATAGACAGACAGAGCTTTTACACCTGATATTCCGCCCGTCTGTCTGTCTGTCTGTCTGTCTGTCTGTCTGTGGTTCGTGTTACGGCAGGATAATGCAAACCTTTTAAAACCACTCAACACATGAATCTGCGGGCTTAAATCTGATTGCTTGCCGTTGAAGTTTTCCACCTTGAGGCTAAAGGGGCTAACACCATGACCCCCCCCCCCCTATTTTTTGCAAGATTATTATAGGGCATAGCTGCTAGATAGAACACAATAAAATGTACGAATGATGGGAGAAGGAAGAAGGCAAGCGATAAAGGTCAGTCCACAATGTCACAAGTACAGCCACTGTAAGGGCCCCACGGCTCAGATATGATCCACTTAACTCTCTTTCTCCCACTGAGACTTTGGTTCACTTCCACAGTGCAAACAGCGATGAGTTGTCCTGCAGGTTTCTGTCAAACCAGGCATAATATCAGGCCTGAACATCGCCTCCAAACTGTTTCTAAAGCTGCTTAAAAGGGACACCTCGCCAATGTCACACATGGAGATCAGTGTACTCTTCAAGAGGAGGACGACTTGGTCTTTTACAAGTGGGGAAAAAACAACCCTTGTGATGTCATTAGGGTTATCTTGTCTTGGCTTATGGAGAATTGTAACTAAAAGGCTGCATTACATATTAAAATGGGGGTGTGGGGTTTAGAGGCAGGCAGGGTCTCGGGACGAGACGCAAAATCCCAAACGGTGTTTTACTGTGCAATGAGGGGTTTTAAGTGCAGTAACTTTTGGTTTTGCCTCCCAAAAAAGTGATTTTAATCTGGCTAGTTGGCTTGTTTACAACTCATCTGACAGCTGTCAGTGTTCTTTTCCCCATAGGACCATGTTGTAGCAATGTTGCCATGTTCCCAATCACCTTGATGCGTACAGCGTTTTCATAACTGATAGAGCCGATGGCCAAACCTGCAAACAATAAGATCCAGGTTTGTTACAAACCGGAGTTATACTTTAAAATGTTCCGGGTGGGGAAAAAAAGCCCGAGTTCATAGCGTCTTACCAGCTTTGTATTTTCTAGCAGACCTTCTACCTTTTAGTGTACAGATGAGTGTGGTGGTGGTGGGTGGGGGGGTTGTTCGATGTGTCGCCGGGTGCGTCAGTGTTGTGCTGTCCGACAGTCAACTGCAGTTTGGTTTGGGTCTGACAAACTGAGACTTGTTTGTTCAGAAGCACCGAGTCCAACAGGGGAGAGTGGGAGAGTATCGTTAAGGGAGACCACAGTCTCCGGAGCTTGTGATGAGGGGTGTGAGGAGACACACGGTAACACACACACACACACACACATACAGAGTGCAGTGCAGTGTTGTGCTAAGAGTCTGGTAGTGGTTCAGTATGTGACAAACTCTGAGGACGTGTTTGAAGTTGTAGTCCAGTTGGAAAGAAGAGGAGAAAGAATGGACAGACTTGTCTTGTTGAGAATTACTACTGCAGGTTTTTCTAGTGTGTGTGTGTGTGTGTGTGTGTTTGTGTGTGTGTTGGGGACCACAAAGGGGATGGCAGATAGAGGCTCCCCAGGTTCATGGTTACTAAGAAATATGCAAAAGAAACAAGAAATGCTGTCACACTCTGGCAGCGTCTTGTATATGTATACCTAGAGTCTCTCTCTCACACACACACACACACACACGCACACACACGCACACACAGACACACACACACCTATAATAAAGTATCCCCTCACTCTTGTACTGCTAAAAAAAATTGTACCACTAATACACACTCATCCATAATTCTGTTTACACTTTTCAGACAGAGATGAATGAAAACAACAAAAACAAGCAACAAGCTGTTTACAAAATATGTAATATGTTTACCAGTCAGTTTAACACCTGTATCCTGTATTTTATACATCATGAAGATAAATCGCGCATTTCCAAAGTACTGTTTTTTTTTCTATAACAATTATAACTGATATTTGAATGATGTAGTGGGGCAAAAAAAAAATGGAGGCCCTGCAATTAACAGTCTCATTACTGATTAATCTGCCACTTTTTGTTTTCTCCATCAGTCTACTGTTGTATCTGTGTAGCATATAAAGTAAATGTTGAAAATGCTCAGCGTAATGTCCCAGAGCCTCAGGTGACGTATTCAGAGGTCTGGTTTTGTCCCACCAATAGTTCAAAACCAAACGACTTTCAATTTACAGTCATATAAAAGCAGCAAACCTTCGTGGTTGAAATATTATTGAAATATTTGAGTTGACTCTCAAAACATTTGCAGATTCATTACCTGATCGCTTCAGCTCTAAAAAAAAAAAAAATGGCAGTGACAAAATTTAAACAAATAATTTTTTTGGGGGATGTGAGGAAAATGTTGCTTTCTGAGGATCACAGTTGCTTCATGGTGACGTGCGTGCATTCTGACAGAATACAGAATGATTTCATATCAATGCGATGAGGCGGTTTCTCTGAAAATCATTTTCATATGAGTTAGTGAGGTCTGAGTCCCGGATAAAGAAGCTTTCTGGCTTTTCTGTCCTGTTCTTGTGTTGCGGCCCGTCTTTCTCCTCCGTGGTCGGCCCATTAGCTCGGTGCCCAGTGGACTATGACAGGGCGGCCCGGTCATGGCAGCACACAGCTGTAGCATGGATGGTGCCTTTCACATTAGTGTGGTGAACAAGGGGAACAGGAGCAGGAGCTTTTCCATTTGCACCTCCCACGATCTGCCAAGATCCTCACAGAGAGAGAGAGAGAGAGAGATATTGACTATGTTTTCAAATGGCTGCTTCTTAACAGTATGACAGCGACCCGAGCCACGCTTTGGGCAGGACCATCACTCCATATTCATACACTGAGAGAGTGGGAGGGAGGCAGACTGTAGAAACAGAGACGATTGCGTACAGAATAAACGGGATTGTGTGATTCCCACTCAAAATAAAAAAAAAATAAAAAAAGAATTTTGGATGAATACTCGTGACCTAATGATGCTGAAAAAGCTCTTTATGCAGCTTACACGTATTTACCTCATTATGTCATAGTAATTAGTAGAAAAATGTGTTATAAGTTTGGATCTTGACATAAAATGACAAATTAATGTCGTTATAAAATTGTTTCTTCTGTCTATTGAGGTTCATAAGAAAGCTGTTCCTAAGAAACGGACAGATTGTTACAGTTAATAAAGGTTTTCTCACAGCAGTAATTTTGACTCTGTCCAGGAGCGCCAATGAGCCACAGAGCGCTGGGACTGATCGCAAATGAAATGCAGCTATTAGAGTCCTTCGTTACTCTTGTGTTTGGCAAGTTCAAATGTCTGTGGTAAGAAACAGCACCGGTG
The DNA here is from genome assembly GCF_043641665.1 of Enoplosus armatus. Classification (NCBI taxonomy): domain Eukaryota; kingdom Metazoa; phylum Chordata; class Actinopteri; order Centrarchiformes; family Enoplosidae; genus Enoplosus; species Enoplosus armatus. The sequence goes on along the minus strand of NC_092193.1, from coordinate 20,060,171 downwards.
CACGAAGCTGTTGAGCACGTCCTTGTCCGATTAGAATATTTAGAAAAATTTATATTCATACTATACTATATTTATAACTTTTCTTCTTAATTGATGAAGTGTGTCTTTTTTTTCTCCTCCGTATTTCAATGCTACAAAACATGCATTTACCAAAGTTAAGTTGGGCCCAAAAGCCTTGAGGTATGATTACAACAGAGCTATTGAAATGGATTGCCGAGCATTTCATCAATGTTTTTTTTTTTTTTTTTTTTTTTTTTAAATTTCGTTGTTTCTTCTTCTTCTTCATCTCCAGAGGCAGCAGCGACGTCTCTTTTGATAAAGTGATCAAATGACGAGGGTCTCATTCGCCGTGATCACAGGGCCACGCGTCCCTCAAGCCAAAGTCTCTCCAGCTCTTTATTTATTTTATCTTTTCTTGCTTCGCTTCGTGTTGCAGTGTCTCCTTCTTCTCCCGTCTGCTCCCTTGTAATTTGACGTGGAGATGCTCGTTAGGGCAGATCAAAGGCAGCCATCTGCGCTCTGTCGGCTTCCCTCAGACAAAGTGGGAGGTGAGACGAGATGATCTACAACATGCATATCAGAGAGAGAGAGAGAGAGAGAGAGAGAGAGAGAGAGAGTCAGTGAGAAATGGATGCACTGGCAGACCTGGACGGAGGAGTGCAAGAAAGATGAGAAATGAACAAACAAAAGCAAGACGAGGGTTTACAGACTGTTATCTTAGTTTAGATTCATTCGGTAGTGACGTTCAAACATGCACATCTGTTACCATGCTTCAGTACTGGCTACTAAAAGAATACTTACCCTCCACCGTTCATTTCTTAGAGGTCGAGCACAGTTTTTTTTTTTAGTAATTAATTCAAGATACTAATGAACAACAAACAATGTAGTTAAAATACAAAAGAAAGGCAGAAGAAAATTTGAAAAAAAAAGTAATATTTAACTTTTCACAACACCCACATACTTGACCTTGGGAACTTTTTCTCACCATTTTCATCAGCGAACGGAGCCGGCTCATGTGTCATCATAATGTGTCATACTGTAAATATATATAATTCATTGAAAGCGAGTTACTTTTGTACTTATTCTCTTCTTTTCCTCTGTTTTTTCCGCGTGCTGCCGGTGAAGCGATGGCTTTGATCTTTACGCAATCAAATAAGCTACATCGCCAATATTCCCCTGGCTCCTGTCACTTCATTCACCGGAGACATTTTTGACATGTCACAGTAGAACAGTCCCAGAGAGTGAGTACTAAGATGAATGATGGCTGAATTCCATTTAGCCGCTTCAGTTTTTGGGGTCCTAGTAATGTGCACGGTGGCACACTGTCACACTGTCATGGCTTACTGGGACGCTGAATAGAACCGAGCCATTGTTAATGTTATGCCTGTCAACCTACCTCCTCTGTTGTCCCTGTCTTGACTTGTGTGTCATTGTGCTGTCCCATCTTGTTCTTCTATACCCTCTGTGTCTTCTAGTGAGCCACATGTTTGTCCTGGTAGGTGCTGCGTGATTTGGTTTCCTGAAGAAAGAAAACTGTAGATTGTGTGTGTGTGGGGGGGGGGGGGGGGGGGTCAAAATGCCCATATGTACATTGGAACTGTTTTTGCCTGCTGCAATCTGCAATTAGCTGCTGCTGAACGTCAGGCTTTCAGACATTGCTGGAATATTCCTCCTTTTCATACTGGACATTTCCTAATCTTCTAATTAAAGTGACAAAACCCACAGTCCTGTGTAAAACTGTATTCCAAAGTTTATCTGAAGTTATTATGAGGCGTCAGCAGTCTGAGTTAATCCAATCAAGTGGGTGTCTTCCAAAGTTACAGTCTTTTTAGGGCATAATTTGCTGTTTGACTTTCCCCCGGAAATTGTCTGTGTGCCCTGGTGGAGGGGTAGTAACACAAAGATGGAATCTGGGACTAAAAAGACAGTAACTTTGGAAGACGCCACTTGATTTGTCTAACTCAGACTGCTGAAGCCTCGTTTTAGCTTCAGATAGACTTGACTACTGGGATGTATTTCTGCACAGAACGAGGACTGTGGATTCCAATTATGTGCCTCTGTGCCAGGGCCCTGGTATTGCACATGCTGGCTGGCTGACTGACACACCTAAATGGGATGGAGCCTTAATTAACCTGTGCTCCTCTTACAAGTCAAAATGTCAGCTGTGGAAAAGGCCTTTAGCTTGCAGTTTAGGACAGGAAGTAAACTGTTGAACACATGACACCTCTACCAACCAATCAGGGACAAGTATTTTGTGTAGCTGTGGAATAAGTACTATTAATGTAGAGGACACAAAGCAGTCTGATACCAAATGGAAAGCACATTTCATACATACTCGTGACTTGGATCAACTGTGAATATTTTGACCAAATCAAGATTGTCAAGGAATGAATGAACGTGACCGTATTTTCAGCCTAAATTAGTTTCATGACATTTTGAAAACATATTAGATCAAATTATTTGCTGCAAGATTGAATGATTAATGGTGATGAAAACACGAGAAATGTAGCCATTTGATGTCAGACTGCATGTAAACATTAGCTGTGGGCTGTCTGTATGAAATAATCAGCGGCCATTTCTTCCAAGTGTGTATAATGGCGGCTATCCAATAAGTGCTTCTGATAAGAGCGTACACGTACAAGATGTAGCATGACAAGACAATAGCCGCCTAATGATGGAGGGCACACATTACATGGAACAAGACACGGATATGGACGGGACAGGACACCATAGGCTTGTAATGGTACAAGACCCTCATTACACACAGGACAAGACACTGCAGAGGACAGGACATAAAGTGATCGAACCCTCTCCAGAGAGATAAAAGAGATGAGAACGACAGAGCAGGGGGGAGGGGGGGGGGTGGCCAGGGGATGAGAGAGTTGGGGAGAGGACGAAAGAATGTGCGAAGGAGGGATGAAATAGGAGGACAACTCCACTCAGAGAGACCCTATCCCTCAAAGTAATGATGATGTCTTAGTTGGTTAAAAAGCAGTGTTAAGTATTGGCCGTGTTGAATATCAGGGAGAGCTGGCTCAGAGAGATGGATGGCATCTTAAGTAACAGCATCCTGATAGATACGTTGGCACAGGAGCCAAGCATGACGCGCACTGTAAGGAGAGGAGGGCGTGAAATATTACAGGGGGAGGGAGAAAAGACAGAGAGAGAGAGGTGGAGAGGGAGAGAGGCTAGTGCCCACATTTCAGACAGAAAGCAACACTTACTGTGCATAAAAAGTAAAAATGTTGTCTTATATATGAAAAAGGAAATGGGTGGCACGACTCAGAAAAGTAAATGGTTATTCTGTGGGGCCCACGAATGGAACTGAATGGTAACCCACACAAAACCAGAACTCTTGGTGGTGCTAGAGGAAAAGTCAGGGGGTCACTAAAATCAGGAGAGTTCATCCTCTGGAAACCTTGAATTCTTGTACAAAAGTTCATGGCAATCTGTTGAACATCTTTCGAGATATTTCAGCCTGGACCAAAGTGATGGATGGACAGAGCCGCATTATTATCCCTAGAGCCAATGCGATCAAAGCTTTGTTTTAACTTGTGTCATCATTTCCTTGACGCGAGCAAAACATCAGGAAAGTGATCCCTATTTCGAGATAGAACTAGATATTATGAACCCACCGGAAAGAAAAATGATGCGTAACCCTGAGAGAGTTGAAGTTGTTCATTATACTTTTTGGAATATTGCTAAAGGGAAGGTTTATTTGTCATCAAGTTGATATGTTTCTGAGGAGCAAAAAAAAAAAAAACCCCAGACAAACCTGAAGCTTGCCTTTTGAAAATGTGTCCATTTATCATCACCTTTAGACTGCTCTCACCCTCGGAGGGTTATTTTGTCTGATGGGACTGAACCAGCCCTCCTCCCCAACCACTTCAATAAGTGTTTTTCAATTACTGCTGTCAGCCGGTAATCATCTAGTGATGAATAGTCTGATATCCAGCCTTTATATTCATCTGCCTTCTTTGTTAGATTGTTTCTAGACAAGGCTGTACTGTGTGTGTGTGTGTGTGTGTGTGTGTAGAGGGAGAGGTAATGTATTTTTCTTTTTTTTATTTACAAAGTGTAGAAGGTGAAATTAAATGAATGGCAAAGTTAATGAATGTTGCCTTGTTTAATTTTTCATAACACAAACAAATATAAATGCAGCCTTTTTTTCTTTGAATTAAACCATCCACCGTCATTCCTGAGAAGAAGCTGAAGATTTTATTTTTGATCAAATATTTACGATTATTACTTATCATGGATAATTATTGCAATTTATTTCCCTTTTCCTGCTCTTTTGGTGCTAATAACAAAAACACAAGCAAAAGTGGCCTAATATTATCATTAGAAGCATTATGTAAATACAGTATTATGCAGAAAGCACATAATTGCACCAAACAAATGGCCATACAAAGTAGATAGGGAAAGGGAGATTTTATTACTTTTGGGTCATTATACCAAGAGCAGAGTGGTCAAATATTAACACTGGGAACATTTTGTAAATACTATATTGTACAGAAAATGGAAATTACTCCAATGTAAATGCTTTCCTAAAGTACGCAGAGGAAACAAAAACAATAACATAGTTATGAAGTAATATGACTATTCATATCATTTCCAGGCAGCAGGGCCGGCAGTTTTAGGGTAAACTGGACTTTCTTGCAAGTTCCAGGTTTGTGTTTATAGCAGTTTGCTTTTCTGACTTTCGACAGGGGGCTGGGTTATCAGCTGGGCATGGAGGGCTGAAATTTTGTGTTTTAGGAATATGTACCATTAAAGGACAACATCAGTGTCAATGACGTGATGACGGCCTCAAGATGGGTCCTGCTTTTATTATGAGGCACCGTCTTGCAGAGGGTCCCTGTGGCGAAATGTGCTTCTAAGACCTTTGTTCTTCTTAAAATAATGTGTGTTTAATCAATATATCAATCACGGAGCAAAGGTAGTGCTCCATTGTAAAAAAACAAAACCAAAAAAATGCGGTCTGGTGTCCCTTGGAATTTTGTTCATATTGGACAATTTTACGTCTAACAATTTCAATCCAATGTTCAACGTTGTAATTACATAAGTGTTTGTATTACTTCTTCTAACATACTCACTCGGGCTGTCATTTTTTCCAAAAATCTAGTTCAAACGAATCTGAAATGACACACAATTTGTTCTAATTATTTGGAGTGTGCACTTTCTTCCAGCAACTTTTTATTTTAAATTTTTTTAGCTGTATTAACGCATCAGAATAATAATAATACGTTTTAAAACGGCGTAGAACCCAAAATACTTCAACACGCTGCTTCTCAGATGTCATGATTGACCGCTCAGGACGGCTTTGCTCGCTAGTGTCCTCCACTTCCACAGCAAACAACATAATATCACTAGCGTAGTTTACTGACGGGGCACGCAATAGTCAAGCTGTGACTGTACATTTTCAATTTGGAAAAGTCATTACAGTTCCAACATTAGCTGTCCCCCCCCCCCATGATTCGAATAAAACGTGACGGCCCTGATACTTACATGGTAGAAATGTTACAAAGTCATTTCCTAGAAACAATAAAATAAAATACATGTGCCGGCAGAGAAAGAAAGGACTCCCTGCCCTCCTCCCTCCCCTCCTCTTCCGGCTCCCCTCTCCATCTATCACATCCAGCAGGTACCACAGGCCACTGACCAAGCCTGTCCTCCCGTCATTAGCCCGGCGTTCTCCCCACGCGATCCGTGTGGCTACCCCTGTCTCCTCTCTCCAGCCCGACACCCCATAATAATATCTCTTTCAACCTTCACACCGTGATAAATAGGGGTGCGCAGAACAAAAGGGATGGTGGGAGAGGAGGAGGAGGGGGGGGGGAGCAGAGGGGTGAAGTGTAAGAGAATTAGGGGTAAAGAAAGAAAAAGAGGGGAAGTCAGATGTGGTCTGTGTGTGTGTATTTCGATTGTGTGTACCGTGTTAAAGACCTCACATTATCCGGATGTAATATGACAAGTTTTCATACAATATGGACAATCTTGATGCATTGTCTTTTGAACGCTCTGTACAATTTATTTATTTCTACATTATGAGCAGCAGGACATTCAAAGTGTAAAGAAGGGGACAATAAAGACGTATCCTGTGGCCCTTAATGAGAGGAGAGATGTAGGAGGCCTGCTAACATCACACTACCAATAAACCAATACAATGAATACACAGAACCTAAAACGCCATGTCCCACTATATCACAATTAAGTGCAGTAATTGTATTTTTTTTTTCTTCATTTATTTATTTTTTTTTTTTTTACAAGGACAGTTCACATTGATCATTAATCATAATGGTAACTGTGCCAGTGTTATCCGAATGGCTAATTTTCAACCGCTTTTCTTTGGGAATTTAGCCGTTCAAAAACAGCATTCACACGTTTTTTTTTTAAATAACAAAAGCCAAGAAGGCAAATATATAACAGCAAGCAGACAGGGGGTGTGAGTAGAGTGGTAAGAATAATAAGAAATATATACCTTCCCGATGATAAAAGGCCGAGCTGCTCCGCTAACCCAGCTGGAGCGACTCCACACAGCAAACAAGTTCATGGCGAGTAGGTGAGCAAGGCGGGCGAGGACAGATGAGTCCGGTGAAAACTGCAGGAATGATTGGAGTGGTGTTTTGGTTATTAACATAAATACACTGTATGTCATTGTACAATTCTTAGATTGCTTTTAGCCTGAGACAGATGAATAAATAGAGCATTGTTTACATCTCTAAACCAATAATTCAACTTACTGGTACAATAGAGGGCCAATACAACTTGCTTTGTGAGCGCACGTAATAAAATGAACATCGACATACGCGCGAAGAACCCCAACACAAACAACCCAAAGAGCTTTGTGCTTTATGTACACCTTTTTTCCCATGAAGAATACAAATAAACATGAAGATCTGAGATAACCAGAGGACTTTGTGTGTAACCGTGGACTTGTAACGTGCCCTTTTCATATTTCAGGATGCCGACTTAGCTGAAAGTTCCTCAGGTTGCTTATCTCCTCCGCCGATTGTTGCACTCTCTACCAGTGCCTTTGTCTTATTGATTCATTTAATTGCGCAAATAATGATAGTAACAAAATCCAGATCCCTCAGCTCTGCCGAGACAAAAAAAAAAAAAGAGGGAGAGGAACTCATTATGCAGGTTCCCCTGAGACATGCTTTGAGTTTGATGTTTAAGTCATAATTAAAAAGTCTCTCTCCTCTCCTCTGTCTCAATCCCTGCTCTCATAATATCTGTGTGATTTATTAGCGCTGCCACAAATTAAGACCCCCCCCCCCCCCCCCCCCCCTCTGAAATATGTATTGTAATATCACATTTCAAACGTTAAGCGGACTGTGTGTATGGGTGCGTCTGTGTGTGGACCTGTGCTCCGTCTCATTGGCTTTAATCAGCGTCGCACTGTTTTCATGTCCGGTGAAGGACTGTGGGTACGGACTAGTTGTCACGTCTTTATCACCTGCTGACATGAATCCTACTGGATATCTATGGGAAGTTGCTGTGTGTGTGTGTGTGTGTGTGTGTGTGTGTGTGTGTGTGTGTAATTGTCTGCCAGGGTGGGTGGGTTGCGGGGGTTAGGAGAGGAAAGGTTGTTAATTAATTTCTCCTCTTTTGTATGTAACACAAACAGTGTCGAACTCGCTCAGACTTCCCCTCCCTCTTTCCGTCTATTCCTCCACCTCACATCCCTCCATCTTTCTCTCCATCCTTCCTCCCTTCCATCTATCCATCCGTCCTTGCCGCCCTCCGTCTCTCCCCAACTTGATTTAAGAGTTGCCCTCATGGCTTTGACACATCAGTATTTCTATCAGAGAGGATTCAAACTGTGTGTGTGTGTGTGTGTGTGTGTGAGAGAGAGAGAGAGATATCCATGATGATTCAAATATAATAGCTCTGTATGGCTTCCTTCCCTCTCTAACCGTCATGTTCAGTTGCAGAGATTAATAAATGTGTGTGTGTGTGTGTGTGTGTGTGCGTGTGTGTGTTCGCTGTGGGGTGTGCATGCATGTAGACTTGCGTGGCTACACATTACAGCCCAGATAGTAATATCTGCCATGCATACATTATCCATCCTCCCTATTATCCAGAAATCACAGGCAGAAGAATTAAAGTGTGGCTCCTCTCAGTCTTGTTGGCGTCTGAGCAGACCGGACTGCCCCCTCCCCCGTCAGAGGTTAAGATAGCAATCAGGACAGGACCGCAGATGGAGGCAGACATTTTAATATTATCTTAATATTCACAGCGGCTGGTAATTGTTAAAGGACAGTCCAGTCCTCCCCGCTCTCCCTCAAAGTCCCAGTACCGGCTACAGAGTGGTGACCACGAGGGGGGAAGATGGTACACTAGCTCCTGGAAAGCCAGTTGGACCAGGCCAATAGTTGTTTCATTCCACTCATTATCACTCTGATTTTGTTTCTGATAACTGTGGGCCAGAATCATCAGCATTCCCGAGATAGTTTCCAGGACGTTTTAGCACATTTTAGAATGTCACAAGGTACCTGGAAAATATATATCTTTGCTATTTTTAGGCCTTATGTGGTTATGTGTCCAAGCACAATGCGGTTAGTCCGGTCAAATCACCCAAATAAGAAAAAAAGCCTCTCGTGGCATCTAGGGGAGGGAATCGCAGACAAAAGTGCATGCTATTAGCGGTAGTTAAGTCACTTTAGTCAGCCACAGTGTCCAGATAAGCTCCGGTTGCAGCAGAATAGTTAGTGAAAGGCCGTGTGTCGTGTTCAGGTTTTGTCCAGAGGTGGAGTGAGAGTGAATCCTGCGGCCTCACCGTGAGGGGAGTGCTGCAGAGAGGGCTGAGCTAGCTGTTGATGCTCAGTAAATATCTCCAAACCGAAAGAGATGAGCTTAGTAATGGATGGTAATGTGACAAGTAATATGTGTAACTAATTACCTGTGCTGTTGAGTAATTAGTAAAGTAATGTAATTACCTTTTCAGTGAGGAACTGATGAGTAACTGATTACATTTCCCCCCAAAAAACGACATTTCATTCACCTCTGTTGTGTTGGGGTGGTGGCAGAAATGTGAAATGTCACATTTTCCCTTTTACCTTAAACAAGCAGAGGTACAAAATAAAATGTCAAACCGCGTCGGCAGGCACTTTGAAACGACAGAATACAACTTTGATCAAAGTCGTTCCCCCGCCTCAAATCCCTGCATCAGATCTACAGCATCTGAAGTGGCTGAATGAAACGGGGGGGGGGGGGGGGGGGGGTGGCGGCTGGAAAATAAAGGGAGTTGACACCGAAATAGCCCGCCTGCTCTGCATGCTCCTTGCTGTTATGCATCAATCTATCAGCCAGCCTTATTACTATTCAGATTACACACAGCACACACACACACACACTATTCAGATTAGAGGCCGAGGCGCACGGGACGTTGAGGGGCGCAGCGGAGACATGAGTGACCTTTTCAATCGTTGCTGGACACTTTGAGTCGGTAGTGAATCCATCTCAGCGAACTGGTGTGATGGGCGATTTCTTGAAGCCTGTCCAAGGCTCTTCGGATCTACTACCAGGCTGTTGTGATTTATGCACATTACATTCGCTCAGTTGTGCACTGCTGTACTTGTACGTGCATTTCTTTGATTTCTTTTCCACACGTACTCTGAAAATATGTATTAAAAAACAAATCTAAGTTCAGGTAACACAGTTATTACAAAAAAAGTTCTCTCTATAGACATGACGTGCAGTTGGCAGATACTGTAGCTCTGGTTAACAGAGCCGCTGGTATGAACAGTGCCTGATTTGTACTTTGCTGTAAACAAGTGCACATATATGTGTTTGTGAGTACGTGTGTACGTTCAAATGTTGTAACTTTTTGCTCTTCTTTTTCTTTTCTTTTTTTATTTATTTTGGGGTAAAATTGATCTCATATTTGTTTTCTGAAGAAACAGAAATGGTGCCAAACATGGATGAGATCAACGCAGCTACAGTATTCAGGTTCTATATATATATATATACACTCTGCATCACAAACAAGTCATAAGCAAGTCACAAGTTTCACCACCTTCTGCTATCACCCCACTCTCTTGTTTATCTGATAGGGCAGCAGGCTCCGCTCTGCATGCTCTGTACCTTGTGATACATTAGACACAGCACTTGTCTTTGTCTAACACATATCCACGCTGATGATACTTATGATCACCCCCACCTGCAGCCTTTTCATCCTGTCATGTGGTTATCTTACAAGGTCATGATGCGCACACACACACACACACACAGAGGAAAAGTCTCGGACTTGTTTTGACAAGGAAGAAGAATAAAAAGTCGATAGGCTACCTCTAGTTTCCGTGAGTCCGGTTATGTTATGTGTGAGTGCAATGCTAAATTGGCGGAGTACTTAAATGCTGCCACAACTGCAACGATTTGTCACTTGGTCCTGATTGGTTAGAGCAAACCCAAACAAAATAGCCCCCCCCCCCCAAAACAGAACTCTGCCTGCATGAACACAGTATCAGGCTGAATGAGTGATGTCAAATGAAAAGGCAATTAAGTGTGATAAACAGGATAGCTCACACCAGGTGAGCAAACATCGCTCATAATGAGGAACGAGAGTGCTGCTGACTGCTAGAACGACTGGCTTGGATTTGCCCCCCCCCCCCCGTGAGCACAACTTGGGGAAACAGTCCTTACACACACAGTTTCCAGTTTGAGTCGTGTCATTTAATATCTTAATGCCTCTCTGCATTGTGGTGATGTGGCAGCGAGTGGCAATTTGTCTTTGCGACAGCTGATGCAAAATACTGCAACGGAGCGACTCAAACAGTCACCAGAAATGTCACCATACTAATTCATGAGCCGCTTTAAATAAAGTTTTAGTTTAGTGGCCCGAGTTTATGCTGTTGTTGTTGATGGTTAGTGAGATTTGCACTCTAAAGATGGTCCTAATTTCGAACAACAGTTAAAAAATATAAAGCATGGTCATAAGAGCATTACGTTGGGGTCTTGATTCCTTGAAAACAGACATATGGTATACATGTTTCTTTGCTTTTTAGACACTTATTTATTGCCAAGCTGGAGTTTGTACAGTACAAGCAGGACGTGGTATTTTACAGTAACTTCCTTTATGACGTGAACACGGCATACGTAAGTGTCTCTCTGCCTGTTGGATTCCTTTTGACATGCTTAACTGAATCATTATTTTCAAAATCACACACAACCGAGTACCCCACGCGCACTCACTTAAATGTCCGCACACAATTACACACACACACACACACACACACGCTATGATTGCTATGAGTTTTCCAATTGGTGGCTGGTGCTCCGTCACGCATCTCCAGCCACACTCCTGGTTAATTATCCACACCATTAATTTATTGCTTTGTATATTTGTTGCTTATTAGCTCTCCAGTGAGAGAGAACACACTCACACTCTTTCACACACACACACACACACACACACACAGAGTAGAGATTAATTATAGTGTAACCTGTGAGGGAGGCCCATGAAAAGAAGCACACACATAAGCGGCCACACCACTCAGACTGTGCACACTGTAGGGGAAACACAGTGTTAATATCCTATTACAAACTAAATGGCAAAAGCAGGAAAAGCATAAAGTCTTCAAACCAATGCAGTTAGTGAGTTTAAGCAGTTAAATGTCTGAACTGCAAATCGTTTCTAATTAAATGGATAATCAAAGGTTTCCATCTTTTTTTCCACGTCAACCTAGTCACATAAAGATTTGTCAGATAAGCACAGCATTTGAAATGCATGTGACATTGTTTGCTCCCATTCTTTGCTCGGTTGAGTGCATAATACAGTAATTAAGGTTAGGTTTAGATAGCTAAAGTCTTTCTTACCATGTTTAAATGAGATTTGTTTGTTTCTTGTGTATTTATTTTGAATATTTGTGAAAATAACAATCGGATAGCAGGTGCATCAGGTACGATAAGATCAAAATAAAATCAATAATCCAAACATTCAAGGAAAAAACATTCCTACGCTTACTTTTACAGTAATTCATTTTATTTCTACCTTTGCGCTCCCCAGCTCTCCGTGGGTTTTTGTTGTCGCACTGAAATAATAAGAATCGTTAAGCCACTCAGTGAACTATTCTTACTTTTCTTATATATTTATTTTTTTAAATGTGGTTCCATGAGCAACACATATAGCTCTCCTGTAACAGATCAAGCATCAACTATTAGAATCCAACCCCTGTGTTCCAAATAATAGCCTCCATTAAAAAAAAAAAAAAAAAGCCTGCAACAGACACGCCGACAGGAAAGTCAGCAGACACCTACACAAAGACATGGGAGGGAGCGCGAGCGGCACATAACTTAATAGAGGGATCGGACGAGGGCTAGAAAGGAAGAGTGAAATCATTAGGATGCAAATGAGAGGGAACGATTAGCATGTGTGTGAGAGATTGAAAGAGATACTGTATGAAAGGCAGAGGAAGAGATTGAGTCGTCTCTGCTTTCACTGGGGTTTTCACGCTGAAAGCAACAACTGTCACGTGTTCGCTGTCAAAGATCCAGGCGACGGGCGCAATTAATTTTTACAGTGACGACTATTTTACCGGCTACAGGAATGAGTTTTACAATGCCGCTCCGCCGCTCTGTCCAAGCATTTTATCAAAGACATGGAGACGAGCACCGGCCTAACTGTATGGGAGTTTACTGCGCTTTTTAGAAAGCATGATCCAGAATGATCCACACACACACACACACACAGTGTTGCACTGGGTGACATGTTCCTTACGTTACGATGAACAAACACACGGTGGTTTATTTTGACTAAATCCCACGTACACCATGCTGCTGCTGTTAACACTCACTGCAACAACAGTCCCAAACAAATAAAACACTATTTACTGTTTACCCCCATAGTCTTTTTAAAAATGTGACCTGTTTTTAAAGATTTATGTTAGTAAGAACAAATTGGTCCGAGGCCGACAGCGTAGGAAAGTGTTGCGAGACGGACTGAAGCGTTGTCGATTCGGTCTTTTCGTGGGATTTGTGGCCAATGAGAAAATATATCACCAGCCTTACACTAATAAAAAAAGAGAAAACCAAGACGAGCGTGTGGGTTTATGTGTCTGAATTTAAGCAACACAAGCAAAGGCCAAAGGGACAAGACCGACTGTCCTTTTACCGTCATGAGGACAACTTGTCAGCTTTAGTGATAAGAAACACTTTTGTATGTGTGTGTGTGTGTGTTCCTGTGTGTGAGTGTTGTTAGCGAAAGAATATGCCTGTACATATTTCAGAAAACCAGGCGTAGGCGCACACTGTAAATGTTTGATCCCGCTGTGTTGTTTTTTTCGTCACTTAAATCGCGCCACCGTCCTCTTTTTACGCTCACTTCTGTTTTCTGTCTCTTGGTGTTTGTCTTTGTCACCTGCTCTCCCTTCTCCTCCCTGCTGTTTTTTTCCCGCTACCCATCCAAATGAGGTGAGAGGGTTTGCTCCACTCTGTTAGCCGCTTGCCTTAGCCGTTGAGTCTCTTCATAAAACAGAAATATGTACTGGCTCGGGCCAAAGCCGCGACCAAATAAAATCCAGCCAAGTGTCTTCCAGGGAGCCCATCCATTCACATCATAAAAATGGCTCTTTATTTGTGTTTTCAGTCCGTCAGTCTGTTGTTGGCCATTTGGCTCGTCTTAGACACTGGGATACCCCCCCCCCCCCCCCCCCCAATCCATAAATCCCCCTCTCATCTCTCTCTCTCTCTCTCCTCAACTCTTCCTCTCTCGTCGTCTCTTTGAGTGTTTCATGGTGCATCATGTGAGATTTATTTCCAAATATACTGTTGCGAAATGTACTGTGTGTCTTCTTGTTTTTGAGGAGGGATTTACTCCCCGTTAAGAAGAGTTATGTACACTGAGGCGTTTTACATCCTGACTCTTGGTAACAGGATGTTCTCTGACGTATTTCACCCGGGCCTGCGCCTAATCCACATATCAATCCACGCATCAATCCACAGCCTGCTATAGAACCGCTTTGACACACATTCACAGCAGGAGCAAGAGCTCTCGTGGGGCGAGCCATTTGACAGCAATGACTCTTAACTGTGAGACGCATGTATGTTTTTTTACTTGTTAAGTTTAGCCTTCGGAATTGGAAATTCAAGTCCAATAGGGAACATTTCTGATTTAAGTGAAATATTATAGGAAATACCTTGAGATACATTTGATGTGACTTTATATGCTGGTGTTGTACGTATGCAGGATATTGGAGCGGTTGCCACAATTATCAAGCCTTTTAGCCGCACCTGTATCACCTCTTCAAGCTCCTGACGCTGACGTCAATACCCGACTGCCACAATCTCCATCACCTTTAAGAATAAGGAGGGTTATGTTGGCGAGGAGGGTTATGAAAAAGGACATTCAGACCGAAAACCGCACTGGGCGTGCTTTAAGTACTGGTGAAACAATGAAGTGGGATTCCAGAAAGCCACTTTGAGTAATAGATCCTTGAGTTCAAAAGGCTTATATCGGATACCGTGTGATACAGAGAGAGGGGTAAGATAAATAGAGTTGCACCACTTCCTGGCCATTGGCCTGTCACGCCAAAAGCTGATGACCAATTGGGATGCAGCCTTATAACGCCTGCCCACACGAGAGCTTAGTGTCAGAACTGAAACTGTGACAGAAGAAGAGAAATCCTGATCAGTGAATGGAGAATATTGTAATCGAATGTTGCACTCTTGTATCGTTTTATTGTTCTGCCTTCGAGGTCATTTTCTGGTTTCGCTTTAGCTTAAATGTTTTGCTTTTGACCTCAAAAATAACTCCACACCAATGTCTTTGCATTCTGTAATTCCCTCTCCATATTGTAGTTTTCATTGTTACTGTTGGAGTCCAGCTTTCCCGCGTGAGAATCGAAGCGCGTACCCAAACACATGGGGATTCACGCGAGACGATGAATGCACAAACTGGGCCTGACGCAGGAGACAATGGACGTCCCACTGGGCCTGGACGGATGTCTTAAGGGCCCTTTTTTTTTGTACTCCTTCTTTTTAAGGTGAACATCAGTTGCCTGAGTATCACTGCCTTTGATATGTGCGTCTGATATTACAGAGAGTGAGAGGAAATGATGCTCCTGTACACACACATTCACACACACAGCGGTCTCGTCCATGACCTTTGGTATTTTGCTGTCCCAGAGAGTGAAATCCTCACATTAGCGACGAGGTGACTTCTGCGGCCATTTTTCTCGAGCCCTGAGGCCACACACACACAGATGAGAATAACATTAAGCTGAATGGACACAACCAATGGCAATTCCTTAACTTACACAACCATGAACAAAGTGTCACGGCTTGATTTAATGTTGTTTTAGATTTATATGCGTTTGTTGAAGTCACATTAAAGAGTTCTTCATCATAACCCAGGTCACTCAGGCTGTTTCCACTTAACCTTTAATAATGTTTTGTTGCCATGTTAGCTCTTTAGCTACCCCCCCCCCCCCATCTCCTAAATCTCTCCGTATAATATTTTCTCTCACTGCAAAAAAGTCCAAGTTGTTCCAAACCATCTAAACAAGAGAAATCTGGCCATGCAGATGATCTGATTCCTGATTTTTAGGCTAATTTCTAGATTAAATGACTTTTGAAGATGGATCATTTTGGCTGCGTCCCCCTCTGTACTTTCCGTCTTCTCTCCTTTTCTCTTCCCATTTCACTCTGCCTCTCCCTCTCTCTCCCTCTCTCCCTCTCTCTCTCCTCAGGCTGTGTATCAGGGCTCTATGTTAATGACAGTTGACAGATAGTTGAAGGGCACGGGCTGCTCCCTGTCAGCCCTGTTTTGGACTCATAATTATTTCACCAGTGTCACGTCACTGTCACCCTCGCCTACTTAACACTGTCTCACACACACACACACACACATATTCACACAGAGCCCCCCCCCCCCTCTCCACCCGCCTTGCCTGCTGAGCCTTGAGGAGAGTGAGAGAGAGAGAGAAAGTGTGTGTGTGTGTGTGTGTGCGTCTGGCTGTCACTCGACCTCAGCGTTGGCCGATTCCCTGCCAAGACAAGCATCGCTGCCAAACAGCAACCGTCGCTCTGCGTGCTCGTCTCCGTGGTAACAAACCAGAACCACAGCCTTGTGGCAGTGTGTCGGCGTGGTGGAAGGTGACTTTTTCAACTGGATACCAAAATAATGTTTCGGGCGAGATGTTCTACAACTGGCAAAAGACGTGCTGAGGTCTGCACGAGAGGAATATGACAATAAAAGGATTTGTGGATGAAGCACACTGCTAAAAATAAAGTCTTACTTTGAAATTATCAAAACTGCGAAAGCAGTGGACTCTGCTGTCACTGTCATTTAAAACTCACCATACAATCTCAGTTTGATCCCTGTGTGTCCTCCGTCTATTGAGTCCGTTTCCCTGCAAATTCATCGTTGATAGTTTGTTATATACATGTTATGTAACACAAGAGCCTCAACTGAGTTGAAATTAATATCAAGTTTGGAGTTTTAATTGAAAATAGACTTGGAGATTAAGGCATCACCGCCACCTTGTTCAGCTGGACGTTGGTGTAATCTGGTGGAGAGGCTTCATGTAATCGTGTCATGTTTCACGTAAACCAATCACATCTCATCTCTCTGGCTAACTCAAACGTCCTGGCAAGGCTTTCTTTTGTGATTACAACACTTTCAACGAGAAGCAGATGCTTGGCGGTGATTCTCATTATCACAGCTGTTTGAGCTTTATGTAATCCAGAGCTTCATGACTGTACTGCTACTGTACACGTTACTGTTGGTTTCCCTTCTTACATTTGATCAATACTTACTGCGGCCATTTACCAGTCACCATCGTCATCAATCAGCATTGCCTCACAAAACACACAGCAAACATGGCACAATTATGAGGATATATAAACACCAATTAGCCGTCATATATCTTTTCCAGATGAGTGTTAGGCCTCAGAAATATGGTTAATGATTTTGGCATTAGAGCTAATCTAAAGCTGACACAACGTGGCTGTAATCAATAGCACATAGCTGATATGAGAACACACATGAGCTACATGTGAGCAGGGTTATCTACCAAACAAGGTGACAACTGATGTATGTGAATATCAAGTTACAGATACACTATGTTAACAGTGGAACTAGATGCCAGTGGAACTTTTTGTGTAATTAAGTGAACAATAGCAAAGTTTCCATCCAAATCTAGTGTGAATTTTAAACACCTTTCTAGAAAATCAGGAAAAAAAACTGAATGGATGTGCATGTTCATCCTCTGCTGTTATGTGAATATTAGGAGTTGGTTCATGGACAGTTGGTGGCGCTAATTCTTCAGACGGGTCCCATTAAACCATTGCAGAAGAAGAGGGCACAACAAGCCGAAGGAGGTTTATTTCATGTATTAATTTGAGGAAGGTTACAGTCTCCATATCGCACGTGTTTCGTCTGCTGCCATTTTCCATCTCTTCAGTGGTCAGTCCTGCCAGTACGTCCTGGCTAATTTCCCCACAGGTTTTTTTTAATGTGCATATAAACAAGTGGATGGAAATGCCCTTAATGACACATCTCAAAAACATGGAAGTAAAAAGTCCGAAGTCAGTGAGAGCGCAGATATCAAAATCCATCAAATGAGACGTGTGCATGCATTTGATCTGTTTTCCTCCAGGTCATAATAATCCTGACAGTTTCAGAAGCACATTGAACTGCAACAGAGAAAACGCAGCTTCACCGTCAGCCATCAGTGAAATGGACAGTTGGTGCCTTTTAGTAAACAGAAATAAATCAGTGCAGACGATGAGGAACCATGTATAGCTTCAGACCCTTGGAATGATAACAGCAGCCATGAGAAAAAAAGAGAAGGAAAAACGGGTTGAGAGAGGACCAAAAAAAAGAGACAGTGTGTGTGTGTGTGTGTGTGTGTGTGTGTGTGTCAGAGAGACAGAGAGGGAAGGGTGAGAACAAAGACAAGGAGACAGGCTGCCTGTGTGACTGTCACAGACGTATCTGAGGTGAAGAAGAAAGAGGGAAAGATTGAAAAGAGAGAGAGAGAGAGCAAGATAGATCTATAGATAGGAAGAGAGCGCGAGAGAAAGGGAAGCGATCAATGATTTAAACAATAATGCAGCCCTCTGTATTCACTGTCACACTCTCGCTCTCGGCCACCATCAGGATTGTCTCTCTGACACACACACACACACACACGCGCAAGTCGAGACTGTCCATCTGGTTCATGCTCCATCTTGAAGCTGTCTGGAAGGTGGACTTACCCCCCCCCCCCCCCCCCACTCCTTCTCTTTCATCGCTCCTCTTTCGATCCCCTCTTCCTGAGCTTCTCTCTCTGACTTCTCCGCCATCGTGTCGCGATTGAGTCACTCCTCCTTAATCTACTGTGCCCTCTCTTCTTTCCCTCTTCTTCTCTGTCTGTTTCCCGCTCTATGTATTTGTCTATTCTTACATTTTCTACGCACTACTAACACGCTCCGTCTCCCTCTCTGTCCTCTTTCTCCCTTCGTCCGTCTGTCTGTCACGATTTCCCATATTTTTAGCTTTGTTTTTATGTGCGTGCACTTTGAAAAAAAACACGAGACAAACGGAGGATTTGAAGCCGCACACACGCTCAGTCTGTGTATTCGTGGTAATATAAGGTGATTCTGTGGAAGGAACCCACTTTAAAACAAAAAGGGAAACACCTGCAACGAACACACAGACCTGCACACACACACACACACACACACACCACTCATTTTAACTGCAAGTAAGCTAATGAGAGAGCGAACGTGTCTCTCTTGCTCCCTCAGTCTGCGCCTCTCTCCCGCTCCCAGCCTTCTGTTTAAATTAAGGTGGGCTGACAAACAAATTAAATCTGTCACATCCTGTTTGCATGAACCGGACAGGAAGTCAATATCGTCGGCCATGTTGGTTAGCCAGAGTTCTAATCACACTTCAACGCCATGGCAACGGAGATGAGGGTGAGGGGCAGAGGTGGCCGCGTGGGCTCACGCCTTCCATCTGCTGACCCACTCTCTGTTGTGCAGGTTTCTGGTCGTTCTCTGTCTTTAACCCAGGAATGAAGGTTTCGTGGGCCGTAAAGAAATATCCTGCCACATATTTATATTAATTAATATCTGTTTCACATCATTTTGTATAACTGTACGCAATAGAGATGTGACCTATAGCCAGTTACAGAAAGTTTCACATTCGTTGTTCTAAAGGTGTGGAGTCTGGATCATCTTTGGCACGAAATTCTCTTGTAACACTGAATTTGATGCAATTGATGTTTCCGGTTTGTCTGTAACAGGCAGCTTTAACAAAACGGCAGAACAAAGAAGAAAATAATGCCAAGAGATATTAAAGTAATGAACCCACCGTTTGGTAAATGATTTATATATATATATATATATAATCAAAGATTTTTTGGGCATTTTTATGCTTTTAAACAGTGCCCATAAATAGTTGTTGTGATACACAGCACGGACGTAGTGGCATATTACAAAAGACAGAAAACAAATCACACACAGCACATCAGTCAGTCAGTCTCATGCCCGTACACACACACACACACACACACACACACACACACACACACACACACACACACACACACACAGAAGGCCAAAGGTCACCGTAGTCTTCTTGTCTTTAGCCTCTGTTTGTCAAATCAATGCAGACCTTCTCTCTCCCCCACACACTCTCTCTCTCTCTCTCTCTCTCTCTCTCTCTCTCTCTCTCTCTCTCTCTCTCTCTCTCTCTCTCTGTTTCACACACACTCAAACAGACACACAGCGGCTGCTGTGTCCTGCTCCCTGCGGAGACGTTTAGCTAATCTCAACGACATCACTCAGAGTCATATGCTTGAGGCCGTGTGTGTAGTTGTGCGTATGTGGATGTGTGTTTGTATGTTAAGGTCAAGGGTCAGAGGTCGAGACACCTGCAGGGCTGAGTTTGACCCGGCTACCCCCCCCCCCCCAAATACACAGGTGTCACACCAAGGTCTTTAATGCAGCAAATCTGAAGCTGTATAGGTTCAACAAGGAGGGAAAAAAATGGGATAATATGAAAAGGTGGAGCTCCTAAACGTGTCGACACAGAAGCCACATTTTGTGTGGTCTTCGATTTTTTTCTTTTAAATGTTTATGTGAACTGAAAGTAATATTAAAGAAATGGTTACCACTGATGTTTTTTACACCACCACTTTGTCCACTCTCTGTCCATCCACACAGACATGTCCAATTTGTCCATCTCTGCCGCACTCCTTCCTCCTTTCTTCTTGCCCTCAGATGAAGTCCTGCTTACTCATTTGACCCCACTGGCCTGCTGTTTAAAAATGCATGAACAATAAATAAGGATGCTCTCACCGTAACTCGCCCCCTCCCCAGCCGTCCATTCATCCATCCATCTGCTCATGTTTGTGCAGAGCTCATTCAGGCTCTTAAAGGAAATGGAAATCCCCCGTAGCGACCCTGCAGTCACCGAGGTGACTAACTGATATCCTCTCTGTCAACATTTACTATTCTTCGGCTACAAGGTAGGAACCTATCAGGGACTCCGTATCCCATGGGGCACTGGGGCTGATGTTTTTTAAAGGGTCTGGCTGACCCCTAGGACCTTGAAGATGACGCTCTTTAAGGTCGTAGATAACCCGCAGCGCATGGGGTACATGCGAAGCACTTACTGGAACTACATATCCCAGAGGGCCACAGTGCTATAGGTTCCTTGCTTATGCCAAGTTCACAACAGATAAGCGTTCATGTTTTTAATTTGCCTACTTGCATTTTGTCATTTATGGTTTAAGAATCAATCCTAACTTGTATTAATGGTACCGCTAACATGTTAAAAGGGCATTAGTGACATCACAGTTTCTGCACATCACTCACTACATAACGCCAATGTGACTTTATAATGCACATCTGTTTTTCTTTTTCTGTCAACCCTCACACTTTGCAATGACGTCCTTTCTTACCTCAGGTAGCATCAGGGTTCCTCTCCTGTGGATAATGAGGGCAACTACTGCCGCTGTCCGATGTTCTCGTCATCCTTTAGCTCAACACACTTGATGGCAGCACGTCCACGAATCACTTCTCTCCTGGCTGTGTAAGGGGCACTCGACGTTGACCTGCAAAAGCTAAAATTGTAGGCTAAAGGGAGAGGACCTCGGGGGGTGTGACGTCAAGCAGAAAAAAATCTTTATACGAATATTATAAATATTGATTATTCAATGCTTTGTGTGTGTTTGGCCAACATAAAGACGTGTTTTTGCAGTAGTGTCAGTGCTGTGGCAATCTATTGTGCAACACGGTACCTCGCCGCATTGAGTCACATTACGTTCTTGCAAAAGTTGAGCCCAGTTAAACTGTTTTGATGACCCTTCGTTTTCATGCTGGAATCCTCTGCACTGCCGTCGGGGCTGACCGTGACACGCGCTCACGCCCCACGTCCGTTTTCTCACGCAGTGAAACAGTGAACATGTAATGCTTCATTTCTGTTGGGACTGTGTCAGCTCTTTGGTAGTGAAAGAGGCTGTAGTCCGTGGTGTTGTATGGTGGAGTTGTTGTTTTGGTGTATATTTTTTGTAAGGTGTAACCCCCGTGTACATACTTGGGGGATAAAAAAACCCCCCACTTCTTTTCAGTTTCAGTTGTAATATATTGTCATGTCGCCCACTGTAAATCTGGGCTACACTTGGGGCCTTGTTCAGTCTTGACGGGGCGTCCCGGTGGCCTAGTGGTTAAGAAGCAGGGTTGTCATCTGTTTATACGTCTTTTTCCCATCAAAGCATGATCTGCAGGGTTTGTGGGTTTTACTCATAATACTTTATCTTACCTGTCGTCCACGGGGAGGTCAGAGGTCAAAGTCGGGAACACAACAGCTATAGAGGAGCTGGAGTGGGTAGTTTGTTTAAGGACAGATGGTTTTGATGGCATTTGATTTACACTCAGCAACAATACATTTGATACCAGATCTTGTTGACCAAAAAAAAGTGAATATTCATGATGTGAAGGGAAAATAATTATGAACTCTGTAATGTCAGTGCCAGAGGGGGGAGCATAAGAGAAGGCACAAAGAAATAAGTCACATGCAAAAAAAAAAAAAAAAATCTCAAATGTACTTTGAGTTTGTTTCAATGTCACATTCAAAGATACATCTGCATCATTAAATCATTAAACAGACGTCTGGAAGCGTCACTCCGGTACAATAGAAGACGAATAGGAAAAAAAAAACAACCGACCAGCAAGGACAAACGTTTTAAAACGGCAGGAGAGCTATCAATCTTTCCCCGGATCAATTTCCTAAAGGCCGGGAGATCAGGAAGAAAGCCAGAATGGGGTTAATCTGCGGAAATTATTTTGTTATTAATAATAATTTCTCAAATATCTAACGGCCGGGAAAGACGGACTGTAACGCTAATCAAAGCTGATGGGAGAGTCTGTCTTTGCGTCAGAAAATGTCCTCCCCTTGATTGCTGTAAGTGGTGTATGGATTTGGTTCCTATGTATTCACTCCAAGCAAAAGATGAAATGTATTCATCTCAGTGTATTTCAATTAGACACAGTGGGATTCTTTGCTCATGCCAGGTCAACATTTCAACCTCTAATTATTCTAAACAGTTGCATTCAATGCCATTTCAGTTGCTACCCTTGGTAACTCAGCAGTTTTTATTATGAAGTAAATGTACTCTGATTGAATTTAATTGGCGTGTTGCTCATAAATAGTCACAATATTATGTTGTTAATAGATTCAATGGTCTGACTGTGTGTGTGTGTGTGTGTGTGTGTGTGTGTGATCTTGGAGAGTTAAAACAGGCATAATGAAGTAGCAAAAAGCTGCCTTCATTCCCAGACCCCTGAAACAAGCAATTATGGCTAATTTGTCCTTTTAAAAAGACATGGGGAAGCCATTTGTCCTACACACACACACACACACACACAAGCACAATGAGAGAATATTCATGCCTCTACCTCCCCCTCCACAAACACTTAGGAGCTAATTATTGTTATTAGCATCATGGTTGAAATCCTTCCACAAGGACATGTCAGCACACTTCAACATCTGTACACTTCTTTCCTTTCATCAAGGAAACGAGAGAGACGGGAGGAGAGGAGGGAAGAAGTGACACATAAAAATGTCCCGAGATCACCTTGAGAAGGCCCTAATCAAAAAGTTATTTTGTTTTACACACAATGACACCATTTCACTACAGCGGTAATTGTCTCTCGCAAAATATTGGCCTAATATATACATGAATATTGATTTAGCCATAAGCAGCACCATTCCCATTACAGCCAGTGTTGCTCAGATTTTACTATTATTTCAATCACATGGCCATTATGGACCAACATGTTTACTACAATGACAATATGTTAACTATAAAGCATGGATTAGACTATGGCTTGATTCCTACTCGAGATGAATGCTATAAACATGGGTGAAGATCAATAAACTATGGATTAACTTACATATAACGCATGTCAATGGAGCAGCAGGACCAGATAAAGTGCGTTCTGCAACAATGTGACTCGATGTTAAATGCGATACCATATCGAATTAAATACAGCATGAATCAACCAGCTAATGTTCAATTCAGCTTTGGTTTTCCACTGGTCTCCAGGTCCGGGCCATGGAGGACAGGAGTCTAAGAAAGGCAGCCCCCCCCCCCCCCCCCCCCCGCCCTCCAGCCATGTCCTGTCTTTCTGGGCGGATGCCAGATGGGACGTAAAATCCCCTCAGCATGTCCTGGATCTGCCTCGTGGTTTCCTCCCAGTTGGACGCACTTCGAATACCTCCACAGGTAAGCTTCCGTGAGCCATCCTGATCGGTTGCCTGAACCGCGTTAAGTTGCGCCTTTCAACACAAAGAAGCAGCAACTCTGCTCTGATCTCCTTCCAGATGTCTCAGCTCTTTACTCCATGAGGGTGAACCCAGACACCCTTTGAAAGGCACCTTTTTCAGCCACTTGTATCCACAATCTTATTCTTTTTGTCATTACTGAAAGTTTAGGACCATACTTGAACATAGTAGCCTACGTTCGTAGGCTCAGAGGTTACGCCATAGGCTGCGCCAACGCTGACGTGCACCTTCTCAAAAATGTAACTACACGCCGCAGCTACGGCAGCTACGGCAGCTACGTGGGGACCGCAAGAACTGTTATTGGTCGGCATGGCCTGCTTGTGCGTTCTCCTACAGGGGGTTTTAAGTCACTCTTTACTGCAACATGATGCACCTCACACCGTTGCCCGTATCACAAAGTGAATTAAATAATGTAAACGCTGTTACTGAACGGATCATAATAAACCCAGGGTATGGTCCTATCGCGTATGATCTACCTGTTTGTGTTGCGGTGGTGATGTCAACGGGTGAAATCCCAAACCAAAATCATTGGAGTCTGTTAGCTGACCATGAGCTGGCTACAAGTTTTGGGACCGTCCTGCACTTTGAGAAGATAATGGATACTGACCAATTCATGGGCAACATTCCCACTGAAGGGGCCTAGACTAAAAATGTGTGTGTGCATCTTTTCATGGTCAGTACACACAATATTGGGTACAGCTGAGAAAATGAAATACAATCTAGGAAGTCTGGTTAGAGTAACAGGTTCATGATTTTTAAGGCTAACAATTATTTGCAATATGAGACTGTGAGAATTTTACAAACATGGAAATAATTCTGTCCTCCAGTGCGATTATTGTGACGGTAGCAGGTTCACTTTTTTTTCAGCACTGGAATCAATGAAGGGGCTGCGTTGTGCTAATCTCAGCCTGAACACCTTTGGAGTCTCTTTGGAGCATCAACAACTCGTTGGTCTTTGCTGTTGATGTTTGAGATAGATCATTTTAAAATACCTTTGTAGCTGCACTGGAAATACATTCCGTTGTTACATTTGGCCATTTTCACGTGAGAATAAGGAAAATAACGGAAAACAGCAAAAACCAAGAGTGACTGTGAGGGACATACCCGACGGCTTTAACACTCACTGGGTGGATTTCATCTTTAAACTTGAAGAGATACAGTCCATGTGGAGCTCACCGTGGTCACATGTGTCTTACTTTGTTATTCTAAAACACAGAATGAAAATACCACTTGACGGGTTGACTTTTCAGTGTCTTCCACGGAGACACACTGGAGATGCTGCAGAATAAACACACACACATCCACGCTCAGACACACGAAATTAACTGTCTTGCTCTCGTCTCTAATGCATCTGTCATATCAGGGGTAAGCCCTTTTGATCTCGCTCTCCCTCTGTCTCTGACAGCTGGCTTGCTGCTCACTGGTCCTAAATGAATTGATATTTCTTCTGGCCACTTGAATTTGTCACTTGACTTCTCTGTGTAATCTTCACCCCTTAGTGACTGCGGCGTCTGTGCATGTGCTCAGAAACCTGGGCGACACAGTTCTGTGTTTTGGATGACAACACATGGCTAATAGAGTCACTGCCTGTCAGGCTGCCAAGCCAGGCAAAATGCCTCTCGGAGGCCTCCATGATGAACCTGTCAAAGGTGATCGCATTTTTCCTTCAAATACAACAATGAAACGCAATCGCCTGCAGAAGCGCGACTAACACAGTGGAAGAGAAATCAGAATGTACTGGCTGTGTGAGTATTACTGTTAGCACGCACCTCCTGTGTGCAGGGCAAGCTTAAAGCACAAAGAGCAGCTGTTACAGAGCAAATGTCTTTAACCTGAATCGTTTTGCTGATTTTCTAGATTTGCCTTTCATGTGCTTTTTGTCCCCTTTGGCCCAACTGTCTTTTGTATTGTTCTTGCGTACCTGATGCAGTGGGATTCAAATGTAACTCCAATGGGCTGAGAAACAA
This sequence comes from Enoplosus armatus, assembly GCF_043641665.1. Classification (NCBI taxonomy): domain Eukaryota; kingdom Metazoa; phylum Chordata; class Actinopteri; order Centrarchiformes; family Enoplosidae; genus Enoplosus; species Enoplosus armatus. The sequence goes on along the minus strand of NC_092193.1, from coordinate 20,034,422 downwards.
AAGGCATCATAGACTAAGACGGTTCGTAAAACTTGAGCATGCTGTGTGTGGTTTACAGAAGCCTCTTTACACAACATTTCTGGGGATTGAAGGGTGACGTTACTGTAGTCCATCTTTAAAGAATATGATATAAATGTAATAATGCGTTTTCACAGGCAATGGGAAGAAAAACAGATTCCTCATTTTCATAATCACGTGCGTGTGTGTGTGTGTGTGTGTGTGTTGGAGGACGTGGTAGCAGAATCATTTCCATCGTCTGCGGCAGATCAGAGCAGTAACATCGAGCTAACGACGTGGAGGGTGATACAAGCACTCGCCAGCAACATTTAGTGTCCCGTCGACGCCGGTCGGTTACAACTGGGCTTTTCTGTCTCTGTCTCTCCAGCGCCTTTCTGAGAAGTTCAGAGATTTTCAACTCGAAGCGCTCAGAGCGTCCGCATAGAAAAGGCTCTGAGACGGCCGGGTGGAGCGCCTTTTCACTAGATGTCCAGTTCCTACAACTGTGCATTAGACATTTATATTTGATTTAATTTTAAGATTTTTGTTGTTTTTTTTTTTTACATCTTCTTCTTTAATAGATCATGATATTCCAACCATTACTTAGATCCACCTAAGCCAATATGCTAGCTTTCCCTACGATACAGTCAGATTGTGGGGGTCAACTTTAAGTCAATATGATCACAATCAATAGGTTTCCCTCCTTGCCAATCATCAATAATTCCCCTGAAAAAAAAAAAAGAAAATGAATCCATCCTGCCAACACGTTTTGTCTGCACAGCCACAGCCAGATATACACATTATAAGCCTGAACTCCATTATTATCCATAAGCTATGTAAAATACATAAAGGAGCCACACAGTTGCATTTGGGTGGCCAGTTTCTTCATTTCGCTGAACACGATGTGAGTCTCAGCTCATCAGAGTAGCAAAGCAGTGCAAACACAGAAGCACCTCCCCGAGCGTCACCATATTGATGATGATCCAACATGGAGCTGCTCTCCAGAGACTGAGTTGTTTCATAATAAATGTCACTCAGAGCAACAATATATAGCCCTGCCAAAATTAGTAACTGTTCATTTCTGTTTTTGTCTGAATATGAATGATATTCCTTTCTTCAGTCTTTTTGACAGATACTTGCAATGAGTGAGAAATAAAATCCATTGGATTTCTGGATTTGATTTGCTGTTTGAAAACGTCAAATTCTACTTAATGTCAATCACCTACAAGCAGAAAGATAATAATGTATCTTTGTTTTTGTCCTCATAGTGTATTTCTATATTTTTATGTAGTTCGTGTGAGTGTGTGAGTGTGTGTGAGTGTGTGTTCAAGGTCTTTAGGTGGAATGGGTGGACCAGAAGAAGCATTAGCTTACAAAATGTACATTTTCATTCAAATATATAAATAGGTAAATAAATAAATAAATCACAGACCCACTCTCCCATCTGCTGGTCTCCCAGACCGTCTTTATTATATCTGTCTTTCTTTGAGTGTGTCTGAGTCCAATCACTCCATATCTCTATCAAAAGCACTCTTGAGGAATATGGCACAATAATATTCAGCATAAAATCAATGGCTTGTTTAATTTAAACAGGGAGGAAGTGGGAAGGCTGGGTAATTGCAGAGAAAGGCCCACAAATCAGCCGTCCTTGTTATCCCATTTGACGGACCATTAAACGTCTGCAGGAATAAACATTATTTTTAGCTTAACTACCAGCTTCTGCCGGCTATAGAGTAGACGGGCAAATCATTCCAACAAAAACCAAAAAACAAAAGTGCTCTCTGGAGGTGGGCTGTTTGTTTACTCCGTCATATTTGTGTTTAAATGCCATACTGATGTCACTGACAGCTAACACTGTGTAGCATATGTGGATATTTCCAAAAAATTTAATATTTCCAAGCCGTCAGTGCACGTGTTGAGGGGGTGGGGGAAAGGGTTCATACACGTTTAAAGTGAGACTTTAAAAGAAAACCTAACAAACGATTGCTCAGTTCAGTACACTCGGGTTTTGCTGCTACATCGTTGCTTGGTCTGGCATGACTAGTTGCTTATGGTCGCTACTGTAAGCTTTGCAAACATATTTGAGTGGTTGTGAATGGTTTTATCACAAGAGTTAACAGAGCGCACCTCACCAGGAGACATTTTTGTTGTTTGCTGCTTGTGGTCTCATTCCACTGGAAGACTCGAGAGATTCTTGGGAAATGAGGGACAATCTTGTAATTGCACTGGTGGTCAATGTGGCCACTTTTCAGCAAAAGCTATATTGTTAGCTACTTTGTAATTCTCTCAAGTCAGGTCAGGAAAAATATTATTTTATGGTACATTACCTTAAAAAAAAAAATAACATAATGAACCAAGAACTATTGCAATATCTCCTGTGTACCTAAAAAAACACACAAATTCTTTCGTCTTTGTGCTCCCAACATGTACTATAGTTCATATCTGGGACCAAGTGTTGAATATTGAAGCCAATGCAGAAGTTCTTCAACATGTTGTTCTCTGATGATAACTAGAACAGCATTGAATTCAAGAGGAAAACCATGTCAAAATACAAAGTCAATATTTTAATTTCAACAAGAGGTTAGGGCCTCAGTAGATTGTACCCCCTCATTTAATGTGTGTCTTGTTGGGGATTTTGAAAAACATATTTTCATTAAGGCACTATTAAGACTTAAGATAAGTACACTGCTGGCTTGATTGAAATGCAATCACAGTGGATGTTTAATCACCACTTGTTTGGCCCACTTCCTTTCTGGCTCTGGGGAATATGGCTTTGAGCGAGGAGCAAGCAACAGTTCTAGAAAAAAAAAAATGCTTGTGTTTCCGATGGTCAAAACCATCCCGGCAGCAGCAGGGGCTGTTTCAGGAAGCAGTAATATGGAGATTACTTGGACTATGAAATAGGATGGTTTTACTGGGTAGATGATGATAGAAGGAGGCCACTTCACCGTCTTCACCTGACTGACTGAGGAAATGACTCTTTCCCTATCTGTCACTGTAGTTACCCCCCCTTGTATTTTGTCTCTGTTTCAGAGAACAAAGCAGATGTATGTTAGATACTCACGTAACGCCCGTCTCCTCTCTTATTTCTCACAGATAAGACATTTTTTATATGTTGCCCTTGATAAATGTTCCCCCGGGGAGATGTCAGAAATTAACTTTATCTGGTCTTTAATTACGGTACATGTGCTCTGATGCATCTCTCACGCCCCCCCCCAACCCCAACATCCCCCTCCGCTGCCCCCGCCCCCCTACGCTGTCATTTTCAAAGCTATTTTAAGGCGATGTGTGATTATCTGTGACATTGCTTGACATGTGCCTGAAGACTGTCTCTCTCTTCACTATCTCTGCTCTCTCCCTCTGTCTCCCTCTCTCTTTCTTTCTGTCTCTTTCTAATCAAAAAGCCAAACCATGCAGACAGCTCAGAGCAAATAACAAGTCACTCCCTGTGGATGTTTGAAGATGACGGAGCGACTGGGGCGACGAGGGAGGAAATACACTCTGATCGCTCCCTGTCTTGAAGCCAACACAATATTTCAAACCCGTATTTTTGCACCAGTATTATTTTCTGATTTGTTTTGATATTCCTGTTTTTGTTGTCGCCCAAGGATATAGATGTGTAATTTGTAATGTAACAATGGACTTGGACTTTCTTCCAAATTGCTTACATTTGGAGAAATCGAATTGTGTAGAAAAATAGAGATCAAGCTTTCTTTTTTCTTCCTTTCCTCTGAACATGCGTGTGATGAAGTAATTAACACAATACCAGAACCAACAAGGCGCACGCGATATCAGCAGAGAAGCAAAGAGTATGTGTAGTTTTCATTTGCCCAGAGCATGTGACAGATTTTAATTTTTTTAATATCAATACTCAAAACAAGACCAGTAGTAGTATCGATACTTTAGCCCTCAATCCTAGGGCCTTCCAAAATGACATGTAAGACAGTGAAAGAATGGCTTTGTAACAAAGTCGCGCTGCTCGTCATTATTCACACAACCACAAGAGGTCGCATGTTACGAAAACATTGACATAAGTCACTTCAGGCAGTGGTTCCCAATCCAGCACCAGCCCATGGAACATTTGCCACCAGGCGGATGTTTTGGGTTCTCTGTGCAGTAATCACCTTGAACACGGCATGGGCTGTCAGTATTGGATCTTTCCTCGTCACTCTCTGTCATGGCCACAACACCAGGTTACTGATACTAGGCTAGAAAGTGGATCTTGTGTTACGATTTTATTTTTCTTAAATCTATCTGGACACTGATTTTGAACAAAAATAGGTCCTCAGTTCGTGCGGTGGTCAGCTGGTCGTTACGTAATGTGTTACTCGATGTGCGTATGCGGCGTAGATAACTGCCATATTGTGATACCCTCAGCACAGTATCCTAGGAATTGTGTCCATATTGGACACGCCTCACGATTTACGTCCGATGCCAACGTCCAATGCAGGAAGTAGTGTGCCTTTAATGTAGCAAGGCAAAAAATAAAAAAATAAATGTGGATAGGAATGTAGCACTTCAAATTTCCAAGCAGGAGAGTTTCCGTCCTGTTGCAGATATGCAATTAATGTTTGTCTTTTTATTAAGCGTAACCATAATCTCTCCCTAGCTAAAGCTAAGGCTGTACCCCTACAGGGTACATACCGATTACAATAAAGGTTTTTAAACATTTTTTCTTTTCTTTCATTTCTCGCCTCAATTATAGAGTGATCTCCTTTAATGTGAATCTTAACCCAACAATCTGCCATGATTGTTTCTAATATAATTATTCATCTGGTGTCATGTCACCCCCGCCCCCCCCCCCCCCTTTCTTCATGCAAACCAAATATAATGACAGAGTTTTTAAGTAGCAGTCAAGTCTGTAAGTGACGACTGGGACAAAATCAACATTTATATTAAAGCGGGTTTGGATGGCAAGCGGTGAAACATAGATGAAATTACCCATCCACCTTCCCTCAGAGTGTTGCCCATGTATCATAGCCAGAACAAATACCACATAATTACATAATTAATCAGATCATGTATGTTTCCTTTCCCTCCCTTCATTTTTTTTTTTTTTTTTTTTTTGTTCTTTTTATACAAGAGTCAAATGCATGTAATCACTTGTTCTGTAATGTAATCTGATCAGGGCCATGTAATTCTTCATTTTCCAACAGCTCCCTGGAGCAACGGGTCTGAGAGCGAGATGAATGTGGCTGAGCCTCTGTCCCTCCGCTCTCTGTCTCTCTGCTTTCCTTTCTCTAAATGTGGCTCCGTCAGTGTGGTTAACCACTTGGCCATGTAGCTGCTGGCAGCTGTGTCTCCTGCCACAAGACAATATCTCTCCTCCTCACTTGTCTCTCCATCTGTCCATCCATCCATGCTCTGCTTCCCTCTCCTCCTCCCCGTCCTCATCTCCTCCAGTCAGCTATTCCTCGTCTTGCTCCTCATCCTCCCCTCTCGCCCCTCACTTCTCCTCTTTCCCCTCCCTCCCTCCCTCCCTCCGGTGGCGACACCAACCATCAGGTCCCATCTATCTGTGTGTACGTCAGCAATTAGAGCGTCGTGGCAGCCAAATGCCAGCCGTGTCCCCAAGCTACACAGACACACACTCAAAGGCTATGCCCTGACAAAACAGCGAGAGAACAAATCACACCATAATTTATAATCTCGCTGCGCTAAAATCTCATTATATTACAGACATATGGATTTGGCGGCATGCACGGCTGGGGAGCCGGTGCTATAAATTCCACCAATCGTAAATTATTAAAGGAAAGATAGAAATGACCGTCGCCTGTCCAGATTAGCTGTAAATCACACTCAAACATGGTTTGTTTAAGGAATTAAGTCCCACGTGGTGTAAAGGACCTAACAGGGTATTACTTTAGTCACTGGGTGGTAGGGAGGGTCAAGTTTGAGCTGCCTTAAAATATCAAAGGATTATGGGATCAAGCCATAAAATTTCCTAGCAGGAAACCTTGTCTTTATCTGTATACACACCAACCAGCTCAAAAAAAAAAAAAATGCCTTCACTGCTGCACCTTTTTTTTCCAACCGGGTTTTGCCATTTAAAGAGAATGGCCAAGGCAACAAGCAACACAAACACAGCAGAAACCCACAGCTTGTCACACCCTCTCCACTCTACTTGCCTCAGTCCGGCCCTCCTAGTTTAGAGTTTTGAAAAAGTGGAATTCAATTTAAGAATAAACCCGGCCAGGCAGAGGTGAAAGCGGGCTGTGAGAGGGCAGCCCCGGCCCTCTGCTGTCAGCTTGGCTTTTCATTATCACTCTGTCATTTCACAGATGTCAGGGGTTTCATAACACAAGGACATGACTCAGTTCAGATGGATGCCAAGAAATCTGCTGGACAACAGAACAAGTCCTGATGTTAACCTGTGTCTGCTGACACGCGATGTTGTGCACTCATGTCATGTCATGAGCGAGGGGAGTTCTGGGCGTGGGAGCAGATGGCTTTTCTTGCATTCAAGAACAAGCAAGTACTTAGAATGTTAATGTATTTATTGATACTCAGAATAACACACAAAAAAAAACAAGGTTCATTTCCTATTGATACTATTCCAAGGCCACGTTCAGACAAACAACAGCCCTGCGTGAAAATTGTCGCCGCAGTCATTTGAATGGGAGCGGCATGCGGCCAGCAAGAAAGACGCAACGGCATCCGGCAAGGTGCTGCGTTGGCTGAGCAGATACTCGCAAGGAGGGTATTGGTACATGTCTGCATAAAGAGCTGTGCCGGGGGGAAACCGCCTCAATGGGTTGGTTCACCCAAACGGCAACAAAACATTATTTCATTTAGCCGGCAGTCAGAGCGAAAACACGTGTTAAAGCAACATAATCGGGGCCATGTTGTTTTCAGGTCTGAGAAATGAAACATAATCCAGGAAGTCCAGTTTGAGTAGCAGACCCATGAGTTTGAAGGTTTATCAAACGCCAATACTCCGCACCCCCATTTGCAATACTTTTTTTTGTTTTACTCTTGATTGGCCAACACAGCGCCTTGGTGGATCACATGGTGTTGTGGTCCGGCCACTTTTTTGCCGGGTGAACCCTGTGTTGTTTCCCCCGAGCCCTCTGCGTGGACACCCCCACTGCGTCGCTGGACTGGTCTCATTCAAATGAATGGGGTTTTTTTTTTCCACGCAGGACTAAAGTCAGTCTGAACATGACTCTGGATAATCCACAGAACACAACAAAAAGTAGTTCCAATGAAAAGCGTTCCCAGCGAGGCGTATAGAGTATCCTAAGACACTGACTCTGGAAAGGGTCTTACGCACCTTTAAGCACACACATAGAATCCCCTCCGCCTCTGATATCTGCATGGGGAATGTCTTTGCTGAAGGGTGGGGGGAAAGAAGCCGTGCAGATGCCTCAGCAGTGAAACAGGTGCTATCAAAGTGCTTCCCAGTCAGTACACACAGAGGCAGCATTTAAAAACATCAGAGGGCCGGACTAAAGGGTTGGCATTAGACTTTGAATGGAGAGGGATCTAATACATGGATGGTCCTCTTCCTCGGTCAGCCCATTGACTCCAAACTGAGCCTATTAGCAAGACAACACACCACTAATGGCACTGCTACTGCTCCTCATGTGTATGGAGACCACCCAGCGCACACACACACACAGCCCTCTTCACTTTTCCCACGCTATTGTTACCTAAAACATTGGTATATTATAGCGTGAAACCAGATCAAAGTGTGAGCTCCATTACAAAACCATCACACATCTCGTGTGATGAACTGTAGGCGGAAGTTAGATTAGACTTTAGATCTGCAGATCTGGAATAAATCCGAAGGCAAAGGACACTTTATCTAGCTGCTTCTGTTGTGTTTAACATGTTAACTTGAACCCTCATTCTGGACCTCGCATTATTTATCTCTGGCTGCCTCGAGGCTTGTTTGCGAGATCAGGGCCAGTTTAGCTTAATGTGGATGATCTGGATAAGAGTTTTGTGATCATTTCAGTGGTATCTTAAGAGCATCTAAATAGCCTTTTGATGGCTTCTGTTTTTTGTATTATTCCTGGATATATTCTGTTCTCTTTCTCTATGAAAACCACCCATACTATTATTGCAGTAGCCCTGTAGTTGTTTTATATTCGTTTCAGGAGAATGCCATGTGAAGTTTTTTTTTCTCACTAAGTGTCCTGTCCATTACAGTAAAATGCTATTAGGGGGACATTTTAACCCATGGACCCTGCGCTACCATTTGTTTTTATCCCACATTGTGGGGTGTGTGAGGATTTCCTGATAATACAGAGTGATTTGTACATTTGCGCTTTACTGTAAGGACTCATTTGAGGTCACAGTTCTTTTTTCCCCCCACTTGTTTTTGCCCTCTCAGGTCTCAGTTTGAATCAAACCATGAACAGGAAATTTGGCCACATTGCGCCACGAACAGCACAAATGGGCTTCTTACAGTTACAGACAAACACAAGAACAAAATGAGTCTAAAGCTGTTTGGTAGTATTTGGTCAGTTCCGTGCGTGACCAGCAGGGGGGTGTAGTGGAGAGGAAGACGAGGGGACTCCAGGCTCCTCTTCTGCCTGCCTCTCTCACTCTCCCTCAGCCTGACACACACACACACACACACACACACACACACACACACTGTATGTTGTCCAATGCTCAAATTGTATATTATACACACACACACATCGAAAATATTCCATGTGTAATATTGCAGGGCCAATATTTGGGGGTAAAATCCCTGACGGTTTGTTGTACTGACGGTCAGAGGTGCATCAGTCAGTGCGGTGTTACTGGTGATGGAAGGGTGTGTACGGGCGTGAGTTAGTCCACTCAAGTCCAGATCCACTGTCGTTTGAATGGAGAGAAAGAACAGCAGTCATTTAAAAAAAAAAAAATCAAAGACCTGTTGTGTTGTTTCCGAAGCTGAGTTTGGGAATTATTCACACAGTTATGTAGCTCACTAGTATTTAGAAGTACAAGCGCTCGACTTTTCCCCGTAAATGTTGACACTTTATTTGTAAATGTACCGGAAGTTTTGGACTGCTGCGGGTCTGTGGTGAACTTCCCTCCGTCTCACTAACTTCAGTCTCCAGTGCGCACTTTACACGAGTGTCTGCTGGTAGTCCACCTCTTTCTGTTAAGAAGTGGACCTCATTGGCTTTATGGCGAGCAGACCCTCCAACGGGGGGGGGGGTGGGGGGGGGGAGAGGGGGGATAATTCATTCACTTTGCGCACAAAGCGCAGTGGAAATCAACCAGGGGAACGAAACAGCAGACAGAGGGGAGAGACTGAGGGTGGGGGGGTGGGGGGGGGGGGGTGGGGGGGGACAGTTGAGAAACAGTGTCCACGGACAATCACACAACAAGAAGTTAATGTACATGTATCCTCCGTCACATGGAGGTAAAGTTGACTATTGTCACTGTTGATTTCGTCTTTCAAAAGAATGACACTGATCTCAGCACTGTCCTGGTCTCTCACAGCAGACCCGGATTCTTTTAAGGCCAGTTAGATGGCCGAAGAGCAACAACAACAACAACAACAACAACAACAACAACAAAAAAAAGCTCATTGAAACGACTAAGAAGTCTTGATTATGAAAGGACTGTTGTTGTTTTTAATCTGGTGAGAGACGGAGAGGTGGTGTGTCTGTCTGAGTGTCTGTCAGTCAGTCACTGAGCGCTGCGCGGCAGCACTGCACCTCGGAGCGCTGTGGACACCCCTCCCTCCCTCCCTCCCTCCCCCGTCCTCCCCATCTACCCCCCACACTCTCCGCTCAGCCTCGCGCAGCCCAGCTCCAGCCTCACACCCGTCGCCGTTGAGCACTGTTAGACCCCCACCCCCATCCCCTCACACCACCACTGCCTGCCTCCGTCTCTGCGCTCCTGCGCTCCCTCCCCGGCTCCACTCCTCTCTCCTCTCACTGATCGTCCCTCTCGGTGTTTTCAGCGGAGGGGCTGCACGCGCGATTGCGCTATTGATACCCACTTTGCGCTGTGTTTGTGGAAAGTCAGCCTCTCTCTCTCTCTCTCTCTCTCTCTCCCTCTCTCCCTCTCTCCCCCTCGCTCTCTCTCTCTCTCTCTCTCTCTCTGTCCTCCTCTCTGGCTGCGCTTTGGTAACCTAACAGGGAGGTGTTAAACTACTTTTGCTCCCGCAAAGCGCCTCCCGTTATCTCCGGTGCCGCTGCGCAGGAGCCAGAAGGGCAGCCGCTACTGATATTCCCACTCCGCAGAAAACTTTTCCGTTTGTTGTGAGGATAAAAAAAAAAAAAGAAAGAAAGAAAGAAGAAGAAGAAGCCGGAAACCGAGCAGTCGTCTGCAGAAGAAGCGGATTCTACCACGGCGAGGTGAGTAACACCGACTGTCTTTCTGTTGTTGTTGTTGTTGTTGTTGTTGTTGTTGTTGTTGTTGGGTGTGAAGCTTATACAGTTTGTCGCCTTTTTTTTTCCGCGTTCCGACGCTTCTGTCTGTGTTGGAGGAGGATTTCATCTCCTTTTAATAAACTTTCTCGCGGGCTGTGCGCTTTGGCCGTTGTGCGCGGTGGCGTTTCCACACGCAAAATATATACATACATATATATATATATATACACATATGTGTAGGAAGAAGCCAGGGCACGATCTGTCTCCGTTTGGACACCGACTTTTACGCGTGTGCGCGCGTGCGTTCATATCAATGGTCGTCCGCACGCGCGTGCGTCCTCATGCCAGGTTCCCAAACGAGAAAGCGGCTTCTTGAGGACACTTGTTTCAGGCTCGTATGCGTGTGTCAGTGCCACTGCGCATACATTACCGCCTCCATACATTAGGACGTCGCAAGTGTGCCGCACGGCCACGCACGGCCACGCACTGCGACCAGCATTTCAACTTTTCCACAACTCTGAATAATTCTTTTGTTGCCGTCGCATTTGAAGAAGGCGCGTCACGTCCTTTCACAGGCGGCGATTAGATCCGTGGATCCTTCTGGAAGCTCCAGTAAAAGAATAAAAAAAAATCCGGTCACATTCTTCCAGAGGAACTGCAATCTGCGTTGTTTCTGCCGAGCTCCCGAGACCTTCCCCCGCCGTTGCCCGGCACATCCTCGGTGGTGAACGTTTGTCAGCAGGCCCACAGAGCATAGTTTTTATTTCAGAGTTGGGTTTTAGTTCTTCACATGGAGACAGCAGTGGTTCCAGCTCGCTGAGTCCTTCTGTCGCCGGCTTTCAGTGGAAGTTGCTGTTGCTTTGGGGCACTAAAGCGCCCGTAATGAGGGCATGTGGCTTAAACTGCCGCATATTGGCCCCGTATAGTTGGGGGTCCAATAAAGCCTGTGATGAGGCTGATTTTAATTTAACAGAATTGTCTGAAGAACTCCAGGACCGCAACCGTGCTGCAATGATGAGATTACTAATCTTCGTCAACGAATTCGCCTTTTAATCTTGTATTTTGAATTATTTTTATTTAACCAAATGTGACTTTTTGCAATTGAAATAAAAACAAAATTACCAAAGCATTATGAAAAACAAAACACTCGAGATAAAAAGGGAGAGAAGTGTTTTTACAGGACCCCCCCCCCCCCCCTCAGCGTGTGTGAAGGCAAGTCCTCTCAAATGCGCAACAAATTATTCTCAGTTTCTCTCAAAGAGAAACAGACGGCTTGAATTTAAAAAAGAAGGCGACTCGCTGCTTAGCATGCGCGTGCGCGCGTATACACACACACACACACACACACACACACACACACACACACACACACACACACACACACAGTTGGGAAACACCTGTTAACTAGGGAGCCACTGTAATTTACATCCTCCGTCTAAATAAGCAGCGCCCAGCCAGAGGAAGTCCCGGGGGCCTTCCAGCTTCATGGCCGAGCACAGTGAGCCAAAATCGGCTTCTCCACAAACGCGAGGTCCCGCTGCTGCTGGGTCTGTACAACCGGATGTAACGTTCACTTTTCGTTTACATTTTTCGGCATTCTACCGTGTCTCATCAGGAAGAAAGCCTGTATCACATTTAACAGGACTCCGGTTTATTTTTAAGCTTTTTTTTTGGCAAACAACTCCCACGCCTCCATTATAAGAGTTTGTGGGTTTTTCTTTCTCTTTTCGTGTCGTCCCTTCTCATATATAGATATATATCTATATATCTATATATATAGATAGATATATATACTTGAACTATAGACTTGAACAGTGATATTTCATTATTTATTATTTGTTTTTCATTTTTCCTTTTTTTCTTTGAATAAGTCGAAGTTCTTATTCAGAGACTTTATTTTCTACCAGTTGCTCCGGACTCACGACCTCTGATCTTTTATTGTCGAAGAAATATTGCACTCATTTTTGCCCACTCCGTTGTTTCTTTCCTCGCGTCTCCACCGCCTCGTCTGAAACACATCCGCGCCGAGCTCCACTAAAGCAAACAAGTGAGCAGTCGCGTTCGCTCCCAGATCAGCCCCGCAACACTCACAACGGGAATAATCAAATGGGTCGGGGTGTGTGTGTGGGGGGGGGGGGGGGTGCAGCAGACCTATTAGAAGTAATTTCCAAGTTGAAAAGTCCTCTCAACGCCAGCAATAGGCTAAATAGCGCGTAAACACACACAGTTAAGGAGCGAAGGTGCGCCCGAGGCGGGTCATTGAACTCACCGCAGTGTGAAGATTGAATTATAGTTCCTCAAAAAAAAAAATATATATATATATATATATATATATCTGAAACTCCAAAATCCGGATCCAGTGAGCCCAGCTTGATGAAATCCCTCCGAATTGATCCCATCGATTGTCAGATCAAGCAGCGCTGACTTCTAACGAGCAGGCGAGCCTTTTCATTTCCCAACCACACACACATTAACAGGCAGTCATTCTCTTCTGTCACACAAGCGCGTTAACCTGGCATCGTGTGCGGTGGACACACGGTGGTTTGCACTCGAGTTTGTTTCCGGCTTTTTGCGGCACATTTCTTATTAATTATTATAATTAATTTACTGCTAAAGAAAAGGGAGCACTTGCATTTGCCTGCCCCCCCCCCCCTCCTGTAATAATCCGTGTGTGTCACTTCTCCATTAAAGCCCATCCCTCTATATATTACATATACCGGTGAATGTATTCGTAATGAATACATTCGAGGAGGATTTCGGAGAGATTTCTCTGATAGATTTCACCCAGTTAATGTTTTATTAAAACGCCTCCAAACCGCAGCTTCATTCTTGTGTTTTTTAATTGTATGTTAATGAGACGTTCAGAGCTTTTGGCTTCACTTACATTGATTTACATTAAGGGATAAAAAGAAAATATGTATTTCTTTATTCATTTGAAGAGGCCCGTCTTCCCTCAAAAGGCCGTAATTTGTAATTAAGGGAAAATGAAAGCTGATATTTTTCTCTCTCTCACACACACACACACACACACACACACATGGTCCCATTTGTTTTTGTCTATTTCAGCGTGTTCGTGGTCTTCATTTGTAAAAAAAAAAAAGAAGCTGTCACACTGAGTGAAGCACCTTCTCGTCACTTTCCGTGTCACGTTGTTATTTCCCGCCTGGTGTTCGCGGCTCCGTGATTTACAGGCCGCCGCTTGTGTTCACCAAACTCGCTCATTTCACGTCACGTAAACGCGCCACGAAAAGCCTGATATTTGTGCTGATTTATTTCTGCGACAGGCGGATTTTTTGATTGTAACTTTTGGAGTGTTTTAATTGTACGGGTTTGTTTGTTTTTTTTTTGACAGTCTCTGGTATTAATTCACAGACTTGTGCCTCGGAGCCTTGGGGACGACACACGGATATAAATCTCACATGATGATGCCAAAAAAATAAGAAAGACATTACATTTGAGTGGCTGCACTGTAGGAATTCTGCATATTTGTTTTCTCAACCAAATTAAATAGAATATGCTAGATTTTTTTTATTTTATTTTAAGTCTCATAATATCTATTTATTTTTCTTATTCATTCAGGCCCCGTCTGCTCTCTCTCTCTCTCCATTATCTTTATAGAAGAGAAATAAAATAGTGTCGAGGTTGGAGGAAAAGAAGCAAAAGATGATTTATTTGTCAGCGTTTTCGCCCCCCCCCCCACCCCCACTCCCCCCACCCCCCCAGCAGTCAGCTGTTATTGCTCGCCATTGATCTCTCCTGCTCGCCTCCTTTTGCGCAGCGAGAAGTGAACTAAAATTAATGTCCATTTCACACCTCCCTCCACGGATCGATGGTCTGCAGGGAGACAAGTTTATTTTAATTGGGATCCCAAGAAGAAACGTCCGAAACAAGCACGACCCCCCCCCCCCCCCAGAAAAAGTTAAAAAAAATAAAAAATAAAAAATCTCCCACCTGCTCAACTACCAGGAAGTGAAGCGTCGCGGCGCGGGTGATGGCAGGAATGACGTTTGTCTTCCCTGAACGAGGAGCCGGGTTGTGCTGCAGCTCTCTGACTCTCTGAGAGGGATCACGAGAGTCCCCCCCCCCCCCCCCCCAACAACATTTCATATAAATCTGTACATGTATTCAGACAATCAAATATATTCTCATGCAAAAAAAAAAAAAAAAAGGCTACATCTCATATTTGGGAATATTAATGCGTCACGACGCGCACATTAACCCCCCCCCCCCCCCCATAACATGACAGTGATAGTAAATTAAGCATGGATCGCTCAGTTTGATGACCCCCCTCGGTCTATTAAGTCCTATCAATATGCACTAATTCCTCATTCTTTATTAAAAGCAGGAGCAACTCCTTCCCCACTTCTTCGCCCTCCCTCCCTCCCCCTGCCCCCCCCCTCTGCGTGTGTTTTTTTTTTTATTATTATTATTTTGTTGTGCTAATAAACACTACACGCGCGAGCTAATTGGACATGCAGACGGTTAATTGAAATAAACGCGTCGCCGGTAAATAACAAGTGTTTGAACACGCAGACGCGGGAGCGAACCCCCCCCCCCCCCCCCTCCTCCTCCTCCTCCTCGGAGAGGGAGCGCGTCCTGCGCCGCCTGCATCTTAAAACTTTGCGGTATTGCTGCCTTGTTGTCGCCGTTATAATCAGCATCAGTCAGTGCGCGGAGCCGGATGCAGCGTGTAACGGCTGGATATTTCAGGCCTGTCCCGCTTATCGAACCAACCAACCATGGCCCTCCCCTCGCTGGAAATTGCAGCCTGTCCGAAACGCAGATTGTGTTTAGTTTTTGTTTTTTTTTTGGAGGGGGGGGGGGGTTATTATTATTCTGAGTGATTTGTCCAGTCCAAAAGTTGTACTCCCATGTCTCATATCCACACTGCATTCTGCTGCTTTGAAGGCAAACAGACATTATAAGCTCTTTTCTTTTTATTATTTCATTCCATATTATTTCAGGAGAGATTTCTCTGCATTTTACTGGCATTACATCATATTAAGCATCCCATCATCTTGTCATATTTTTGGACAATATGTGCAAAAGCAGAGAAAGGCTTGGAAATGCTTGGCTTTGATATTAATGAGATGCTTATTTCTAATTCTGCTGCAAACCCGAGGTTTATCCTCTTCCTGCAAATATGCACGCAGACCCAATGATTCCTTTTATTG
This sequence comes from Enoplosus armatus, assembly GCF_043641665.1. Lineage (NCBI taxonomy): Eukaryota > Metazoa > Chordata > Actinopteri > Centrarchiformes > Enoplosidae > Enoplosus > Enoplosus armatus. The sequence goes on along the minus strand of NC_092193.1, from coordinate 20,018,926 downwards.
ATGGCAGGAAAGGGGAGAAGCTCGTGTCCAGTCGTTTTTTCTATTGGAAGGAAATCACTCCATGCAGGGGGATGCAGCACTGTGTTTAATGGTTTGATTGCATTGGAGAAGGCAGCCACTGGTAATGCCGTTATAGGGGGAAATATCACTTGGAGACGCTGTCGGCAACAAGAGAAAGTCAAAGAATTAGCCTAATGGGGGGGGTTGTGTCGGATGTCAGATACTTTCTATTCTCCATATTGCCCTGTGTCTCTCTCTGTGTCTATCCCCCTCCGCCCGCCCTTTGCCCTCCCCACCACCACCACCTCCCATCATCATATCTCTCTCAGGTTTCCCCCCCATTCGTCAATTACACCGTAAGCCATATCACAAGCTCCCTGCTTGGAAAATAAGCTAATATTCACCCCCCCCCCCCCCCCAACACCACCACCACCACCACCTCCCCAGAAGACACTGTTGGTGCATTTGCGTCCATCGATTCCAGACGGGCTGTATTTGTGTAGCCTACTTATCATTTCTTCTCTGTGCAGCCAGCCGGGCATTCAGGCAGGTTGGCGAGACTGATACGGGCAGCCTGATCTGACCAGCCAATGCATAAATACACACACACACACACACCTGCAGGAACACACACTTTTATGCATCTGCATGTGCACGCACAAGCAGTTTGATATTCTCATTGCATGCTTGGCGGCCTTTTGATATGTTAACGTGAAAAGATTTTCGTCGTCCGTTTGAGCTCCAGGCCTGCTGCTCTGCTGCTATCTCTGATCATTTGGCACCGAGCAGAACGCATCGCTTCCCGGCAGGCATCAAAGAAGTTTCCCATTGTTCTTGTTATCATTATTAACTCTACGATATGGGGATTATTGCTGCGAAATCTGTGAGTGAAAACAGCGTACCTGGCAGCAGTTTTTCCTTGTTAAACTTGAACTAATTGGCTTGCACTTGCATGCAGCCTGTAGTACAAACCGGCCAGCCAGCCAGCCGCCTGTCTGCCTGCCAGCCAGCTAGATTAGTGGCTGCTGTTGTACACGCCGGCACAGCACAGCAATAAAGAGTCATAGCAGGGCGGCTGGTGCCACACACACACACACACACACACACACACTCAGTCACACTCCTACAGGACTGATAGCAAGCTCTGTCACCTGTCGGTCAGCAAAGACACACTGGTGTCATCTGTCAGGCTTAGAAGGGTTTTTTTGTTGCGAGTGCGGGCCTCAGAAAGTTAAAAGTAATGTGGCTTCAGCAGAAACGGATGAATATGAGGCAACATCATCAACTGCAACATAAATCAAGCACATGAAAATGCTTTATTTGGGGTGTGTGAGTGCGTGGGAGGGGTCAAACTGATTTCCCTGTATATTCATTGTTATTTTCTATTAGTCAGATAAACCTTCCAAAATGCTTTCAAATGACAAAAAAAGTACAATTCTGTACATGTCTATGTCCAGGATACAGGCCGATCCTGCTGTACCTGACAGCAGCCAAATTTGTCAAAGGAAGTATATTTAACATCATTTCAGGGAAACGAAGAACAAAAAAAAAAGGAAAAAAAAGACGGATGCTGAGATTTGCTTCACCAATGATCCAAAAATACATTTTGGAGATGGTAATCTATGAGCAATGGAATGGTGTGCTTTTCCCATTTAGCGTTGTCTGTACCAGGAATTAGCTGGCCCCGCTGAACCGGGCCTCGCTGGTGCTGCCATGAATAGAAATCCCTGCCACAGGTCAGGGCCGACTTCCAGAATGATTTTTGTCTGCCGGCCACGACTCTGACTCTACGAAAATCACAAAGCCTTATTTGAGAAGTAAATCCTCTTGCTTTTTTTTTTTTTTTTGCTTTTTTTCTTCTCCAGGAGTGTTGCTTGAATGTCACAGAAAGAAGGAAAAATGTCGTCCCTCTTCTTTTCTTTTTTTCCTGCATTCAAAAGAACACAAATGAGTTGAAACATTCCTCGTTAAGTAACACATCCTGCTAAATATATGAGCTGTTTGTTGACTGCTGCACAAAGCGTGCGCGTTCACTTGCACAAGCTTGTCCAATCCTTATTGATTTTGTTGCTGAATATTGCCCACGTGTCATTATCCACCTCAGGATGATGTGTGTGTGTGTGTGTGTGTGTGTGTCTGCGCATTATTCAATCTTCCTGTAATATTTTTTTTCACTGCTGATGCATCCTGTTAACTGCAGCAGCTGCGGACTGAAGCGAATAACCTGGTTACAGGCTTCATATCAGAGGGGGCGAAAGAGGAAAATCAGGGAGGAACATGAGATTTGAGAGGTATTTGAAAGACATTTCGGAAACAAAATTAGGGTTTTACAGCTGGAAGGGGAAGACAAGGACGAATAATGCGAGAGAGCGCGAGATAGATGGGTGTGATTCTTATTCACAAGGACATTTGAGCTTTGCCTCGTGGCCAGACATGAATGAGTAGATTTCAATAGTATCGACTGTTGCTTCGGACATCAGCAAACACACACGCAGATGCACACACCTGCTGACGCACAAGCACAAACACGGCGGCCTGTCTGGAATACAGAGTGGACTTTAGTGCAGGTCAGCTCTCACTTTTTACGCTAAAAGAACACACACACACACACACACACACCGTACAGACAGGCAGTTTACTTTCTCTGTCTCCCTCTCTGCGTATGTCAGGACGGCAAATATTTAATATCTGACAGCAGGGCTTTCTTTGTCTTCTGGTTGGTCAGAGGATCTTCAGAATGGTCTGGTTTACTCTGCAGTGTTTTTCATTTCAGAGACTAAACCAATCCGGGAAAACAAAACTAGCCTGTTATTTCTCTATGTATATTTGCGTTTTCACTCATTTTAAAGCAAAGTCTTGTGTTTTGTCATGCATGTGAGCTGCGTATTTGGTGATTTCGGAAGGATTAAATGCTCTTTTGTGGTTTCAGACGGCTCTTCCAAGTCAATTATACAGGTAAAGAAACTTAAAGCAAGGCCTCATTTCATGAAAGCTTGACATGTCTTGAGATGCAGCTTCTGTTGTGTAACGATAAGAGACGTTACATCCATAAAAACGGCCGCTGCTAAGAATAAAATTGTATGTTTTTTCAGTAATAAAAACGATGATATTTATCGCATCTACCTGAAACTACGGCACCTGTATTAGCATCCCTTGCTCTGATGATAGTCCATGAGGTTGTTAGTTTCCTATAAAATGTTTATGTGGTTGATTTTCAAGGTGGTTAAAACGCACAGTGCTGTAATTACCCTAAAAAATGAGACGTGCCAAGGCGTTCAGGGTAGGCTGAAGAAGTGCGAGAGAGAAGTATAGAGTAGAAGGATGGCAGAGGCTGAGGGTAGTAAATTTTAACTGGAGTTTCAGGGATGTTGGACGTGAACATTTTGTTCTCGGGAGAGCTTTCTTACTTTTTAGATTGCTTCTTGTTACATACCAAATGTTCAAGCATGTGTTTGGATCATTTTGCATGCACTTATACTCGGTGCCACAGGTTCTAATATGCTGAAGTGTTTCTTAAGTCTCTAAATTGTCTATCCATGATCCGGTGTGTGTGTGTGTGTGTGTGTGTGTGTGTGTGTGTGTGTGTGTGTGTGTGTGTGTGTGGGTGATTGTGTGTGTTCACCAGAGAGATGAGACGAATATGGCGCAGCTCGGCCCGTCTTGTAATAAAATATAAGAGTGGCACTTTCACGCTTGTCAACAATCTCTAAATATACCCACCGACCGGGAAGTGTGTGTACTCAAAACACACACACACACACACACACATATTCAGACAGGTCTGTGGTTTTGACTGCCTTTCTCTCTGTCTCCATTAGAAAAGAAAAAAAAACAAAACTTCAGCTGCTTTGCTTCCCGACAGTCTCAGCAGTCACACACACACACACACACGCACACACACACACACACACACACACCAGTCACAACCGACAAGACATTTTTATAACAAAAATTGGATTCCTCTTCGTTGCTCTCTGAAACTCAGCAGACACACTGGAAAACTCCATCTGACAAGTTTCGGCGGCGCGTTGGAAGAGCGAAAGCGTTGGCTACACACTCAAAGCAGCCACGCGAGCAAAATATTTATTCCGACCAGTCAACAAAAAGGGAACGGCGAGATGAGACGGGCGCTCTTTGTCAACAGTGTAGTTATTTGCATCCCATTTTCCCTTTTCACTTTTTCTGATCCTGACACTCAGAACTGCTCGTGTTTCTTTCCTCCAATTCTCGATCAAAGGTGGAGTCCCCTGAAACATCTGGGAGACAAGGACATTTTTATTCTAGTTTACATTGGCACCATATTTGGAAACCGTCATCACCGGAGGCCTATTTTTTTTTTTTATCCATAATACCACCATCAAACTGTCTTTAACCCCAAGTCTCCAACAAGCAAATAACATTCTATCATTATTTATAAAGAACAATAATAATGTTTATGACCACATATAACAATTATTTTACATAGAATCTGTGACCCTCACAGCCCCCACCCCCCCCTCCTCTGTCAGTAGCTCATATTTCCTGAGTGAAATCCCTCCTCAGAATGATGTTAAAGCGCATTGTTGTTGACACCGCAATTTCGCCAGCTGGTATAACATTGTCACTTAAAGTGCAGATTTGACGCGAGGAGCCCTCCTTGCCGTTTGTGTTTAATATCGCGCCGACAGCTGTATCATTCTTGCGCACTGTAATCAAATTATGACAGCGTGGCAAACGTTCCCCCGTGACATTTTCTATTATAAAATGCATATACCCTGTGTCAGACAATGTGTGGGTGGCATCCCCTCAGTGGCAAATGGGATTGTAAGTGGCACCGACTGACATTATACGCGTGTGTGCGCGCCGGATGTAATTGCACTTGTAAATATGATGTGATATACGATGTGATACGCATAGGTGTATGTCGTCTGGAGTTATGATTGTTGTTTTAGGGAGGAGGTGAAAAACAGCACTGGCTTTAAGCAGCTTTATGACACTTACATTAGTGTGATGTTACAAGTGTATTTATCGTAAATTAAGAATAATGGTTTGAACACGTGAAAGCTTCCATGCAAACGTGAGCACAAAAAGTTAAAAGTGCGGAGAGACGAGTCGAAGGGCTCCTTGGTATTGGTTTCAAGAGGCCTCATCGCATGCACGTGTGTGTGTATGTGTGTGTGTGTGTGTGCGTGTGTGTGTGTGTGTGTGTGTGTGTGTGTGTATTCACACATGTGCACACAAGACCACCAGGCCAGACGGCAGCCAGCTTGTGTCAATCACCCAGGGAGATGAGATTTGTACCCTTTGCTCTGATATCACACCCTCTCCTCTCCTCTCCTCTCCTCCCCTTGTCTCCTCTCCTGCCCTCTTCTCTTGTTTCCTAACCTCCCTTATCCTCTTGTCTCCTCTCCTTTACTCCTGTCTCCTCTCCTGTCCTCTCCTCTCCTGTTGTGGCCTGTAAGGGAATATCCAGTGTCCTCTTATTGGATTGGCTGCTTCACGTTGGCGGCCCTTCACTCGCCCGCCCCTCGGCCTGCTGGGTAATGATAATAAAATTGAAATATCCCGGTACTTATCAGTGTATTACCTCGCTATCAACACCTCAGACACACTCCTACTTTAGAGGTTATACAGGAGAAAGCGTGATCTGATATACAGCGCGAAGCAGAGAGAGGACACCAGCCGAGAAAGTGAGAAAGACAGACGGAGGGAGGGAGGGAGAGGGGGAGTAAACTGATAGACAGAGAAAGGGATGGGGAGGAAGAAAGTCAGGAGTTTTGTCATAGCCGCGTTCTCAAGGTGCTATTTCCAGGATGGATTGCGGTAGGTAGGGAAGAGAGGGTGAAAAGAGGAGGTGGTGGAGGATGGGGAGGAAGAGAGGCGTGTAATGTGACTCTGTGGCATCTGTCCAGACCAGGCGTGTTGGCGTAAGCCGCTCTCAACACTCCACACTGGCCTACTGTACATTTGCGGTAATGTAAAACATCTCACATCTCCCCATCTCTCTTTGTCTCTGGGCCCTCTCCTCTCTCCTTTCTCTTGGCAGTTGTTGGTTTGCGTGTGTGTGTGTGTGTGTGTGTGTGTGTGTGTGAGTGTGTGGGAGGTGGGGGAGCGTGCCAAAGCCGAGATCAGGTTTGGAAATTGATTTGAATGAGTGTTGTGGACAGCTGATAGCTATAAAAGATTTTCTCCTTTCATTTCCCAGGGAGTTTCTCCTTTGATGTTGGCTGGTAGTCAACGCAGCTTTGAAGCTCGTCTAGAGCGGGCCGGGCCGCTACTTGATACTGTGTGAGTTTGTGTTTGTTGTGTGTTTACGTATGTGTGCGCATGGCTTCGCGTTTGACCTTTTTCAAGTCACTTTTCGTTCTGAATTTTGACGGCAGTGGCGACTTTTATGACAATACAACCGGGAATGACACTTTTTTCGTAGTACAAAGCGGCATATGGTTTTATCTGATTTGATAAAATGAGGCAGAATTACTTATGATAACCTATTTGCATGTAAGCTGATGCATACAATCTCACAATCACTTATGTACAACAATCACATCTTTACTTTCTCTTAATCTCAGCATATCGGGCGCATCGCATGCCAGCCACCTTCAAATTGCCCTTTGGGGATAAAAATCTCTCAAATGTTATTTTGTCGTTTCATCGGCTGCCTCTCTGCGTTCCTCTGACCGGCCAATCGCACGCTCCAATCTAATCCCCGGGAGAGAAGATTCTAGTCTGTTGCCACGGATGCCAAAGGGGGGAGGGGGGGGGGGGGGTCTTGAGGTCAAGTACGGCTAATTTATTCACTCAGTCAGATTTCCTCTGGCTCGTGGATGGCAGATGGAGAGGTCTGATATGATATCACCCATCTGAATCACCCAAGGGAGAGGAGAGCGGGAGGGACGATGGAAGGAGGGAGAGATGGGGGGATGAGAGGAGAAGAGATTGACAGGAGAGATGTAAAAAGAAAAGGGGAGGACAGATAGTAAAAAAATTGGGGAATTAAAAGTGGTTAGATAGAGAGATAGGAGAGCGGGTAGCATAGCCAGCTCTAGAGTGTGGAGTGTGTTCGCCCCACCGAGTCGGGTGTCAAGCTGAACATTGAGCCACATAGTCTCTTATCAGATGTGTGTGTGTGTGGGGGGGTGGGGGGGGTGAAATGTGTGTGTGCGCGTGTGTGTCCTTATCTTAAGACAAGTGGTTCTGGTCCAATAAGATCCTGGGAGATGGTAGGAATAAGCGGCTTAGACCAAGATCTGAGATGGAGGAGGGAGGGAGGGAGGGAGGGAGGGAGGAGAGATAGTGCTAGGGAGATGAGAGGAGGAGATGAGGATGGAGAGAAGAGGAAGAGGAGGAGATGGACAGATTAGGAGGATGGAGGACAAGGAGGGGACATTTGGAAAGAGATGAGACGTGGAGGGCTGCAGAGATCGGAATGGAAAGATGTGATGTGGAAACAGTTTGGAGAAGTTTTTTAAAGAGCCGGAGGAAAAGGGGAGGGGAAAGTGGGAGAAGTTTGGGGTTTGAAATAGTTCTTGGCTTTTTGTCAAAGGGCAGGGATTTACAGGATTTGATCAACAGTGTCAACTTGAGGACACTTTTCCCCAAGAGGTTCTGAATTTGTGGCTTCAACAACAGTGTCCGCTTAAGAACACTCTGTCCCCAGAGGTTTTGACTTCAAGCCTTGGCTTCTAGCGGCTCCTTTATTAAAATGTTTCCACTTAGCTCCCAGCCTTTCCACTACATACAGATTGAGGGCAAGACATTGATCTTTGTCAGTTGGAAAAGCAACGTGCCTCTTGTCTCTGAAAGTACCTATCATTAAGAAAAGATGAGGAGGTCTAACATAAATGTGAAAGGGCGCACAAAGGGATTTGAATATTTATTATGGATATTAAACGAGATGGTTTTAAGCACTTTTGTCAGCGCAGTCATTCCCATTACGCTGGCAGGCGCATAGGGCAGCAACAAAGTCCTTCTACTTCTGTGTCTGACCTTCTTCTCCATGGTTGCCCGGCTTTGTTGCCACAGATAAGGTTTTTTCAGGGCTGTCCAAAACGGCAGAAACCTCAAGGAATCTGTGAAGTGAAAATCTGTCAAAGGGCAGGGCTTGTCTAACCACAAATCATCTAAAAAAAAAGTCACGTGTAAGAAAATGTAGTTATTAAAACAGCTGAGACAGCTGTTCTTGTGACTTGCAGAACAACAATTTGTTGAGACCAACATCCTGCGATTAGTGATATAGATCTACCAGAGAATCCTAAACAACCATAGCACTCTGAAACTGCATATAAACTAATGTTTGTGCTTTGTGTCCTCTCAGTTTGGCGACCACATGAAGATGAGGAACCACCTTTGACGACCTACGGATGTCCACCTTCCCCGGACCATTCGGCTTTGGCAATACATCCAACACACTCTCCAAGAGGGAGGCTTTTACTGCTTATTACCCAGGGGGAAAAACGTAATCTTGACCATTTATTGTATTTATCATCCGGACTGAAGTGGTCCAAACTGTGAAGTCTGTGAAGGACGGGACGTACCCAACGGCACTTACCTGGCACGGAATGATCTGGACTGAACTGAGCAGAGCTCAAGTGAATTTGGCTGGAGACAGATTAACTCACTTTAGTTCCACTGAAGAGAAATGAACTCAATTCAAGCTAACCTGAACTGACGTTGGCTGACAGTTTAATTTCTTCAAGAATACTCTCCTTTCATACAAAAGGCTCTTTTCTGAGCCCCTTCCTTCAAAACGCAAAATCCTTTAAGTCTTCAACCCAGATTCCCTCACTTCCTCAGACCCTTTCCAAGGGTCTTGGACATTGTCTCAAATCTTATTGAGGAGGAATCATCTCCTCCTCCTCCTCATAAAATCCTTACGACCACTTTCTTCTGTCCAAACATGGACCTCCACAGGGCAGCCTTCAAGATGGAGAGCTCCTCCTACCTGCCCAATCCCCTGGCCTCCCCAGCCCTCATGGTCCTGGCCTCCACTGCTGAAGCATCTCGAGATGCCTCGATTCCCTGCCAGCAGCCACGTCCTTTTGGCGTCCCGGTTTCTGTTGAGAAAGATGTCCATTTGCCATTTAACAATGGTTCTTACACTTTTGCATCAATGTACCATCGCCAAGGTGGAGTCCCACCAGGATTCCCTAACAGGGATTTTCCTCCATCCCTCCTCCACCTCCATCATCAGTTTGCCCCACCTAACCTGGACTGCTCGCCAATCAGCATGCTGAATCACAGTGGCGTCGGCGCTTTCAGGCCTTTTGCCTCACCACCGGAAGATCGCGACGGGGCGCCCGGCGGGTATCAGTCCGCTTTCACCCCAGCCAAGCGCCTGAAAGGCTGCCTGGATGCAGACGCTTCACCCCACCTGCGGTACTCTGATGCAGAGGGGAAAGAGTATGACTTTGGTGGTGCCCAGATCCCTCCCGGAGGCTCGCCCAGCAGCGCCTTGAAAGCAGTGGAAGACAGTGGGAAAAAGATCTTCGCGGTGTCAGGCCTCCTGTCTGATCGAGAGACTTCCTCCAGCCCAGAGGACCGCATTGAGCGCTGTAAGTAGCAATTCATAACTGTTCTACATTGCACTCAAGGAAACTAGAACCACATTGAACTGCGCATACAGATGGGTGACAAATTATAGGAAAAACATGAATAAATGAGTGGAAACGTAACAGGGCACAGTCACTAAATGGTTTGAGTATGACAATGATGTGAGCCATAAGCTGTGGTCTCAACTCAACTGAACATGTATGGGAGATTTTGGAGCAATATGTAAGACAGTGTTCTCCTTCACCTTTATCAAAACACAAAAATAATCTTTTGGAAATCTTTTCCCTCCAGTAGTGCTCAGATACTTGGAGAATATATGACAAGGAGCATTAAAGCTGTTCTGGAGGCTTGTGCTGGAACAACACCTTAATAAGGCACTTTACGTTTGGGTTTTTCATACATGTTTGTCACCCCATCTGCATGTAAGGTTGCCTTGTAAGATATTAAGACAAATTGTTGCATAATGTGCTCACAAAACAAACCACATAGACTTACACATTATTGTTCTGAAAGTCTCCTCCAGCGCAAACACAACTCAGACCCCGATATGCTCTTGTAATGATGTGAAAATGTGTTGTACAATATTTCTGTGTGGCAAAAAATGTTCCATTATGCATTTTCTTTCATCTCATTAGAAATGGTCGCGCTGATGTATGGTCTCCGATACATGTCAGACACACGCTTAAAAGCACAATGTGTGGAGGATTTTCACACTGTCACACTTCCAATACTCATCCCACATTTTATGAAAAGTGTTATGACAGCTTAAACTACCATATTCTTGGATTGTTCTCCAGACAACTGTAATAATTAAACCCGCAAACAAGACACATGCACAAACTTACGCATAAACACACACACACACACACACACAGTCAAATCTAATCCTGGCTCTCAAATTAAAACCAAAGTACAACTTGCTGCAATTTGTAGAAGAATGCAAATTTTTACACACTAGCATCACACACGCCAATAAACAATCCCATCTATGTTCTCTTGTCATCATCTCTCCTGGCTCTCCCTATCCTTGTTTCACAAGCCCACAAGCTCCACTGGTCACATTAGCATTCACCAGTGGAAGGATGCCATTTGGCCCTCACGCACTGGGAATCTGATTAGTGTTTGTGTGTGTGTGTGTGTGTGTGTGTGTGTGGGTGAGTGACTGGTTCAGAGACCGGCCATGCTCTTTGCCATCAGCATTCATCATAGCTCCACGCTGGCAGCCCTGATGCCAAAAGATTTACCCACATACCCAAAACCTTGGCAGGCCATGTGTGTGTGTGTGTGTTTCTGTAATAAAAGGGAGGTGGGAGAGGGGTTGTGAGAGCTCCAAGCACAAACACACAAGCTTCCACACTCTCCCAGGCACACACACAGCTCTCAGCATGAGCACCGACATCTCCTACACATGTCAACAAGCTGCATCGGATCTTGGTGACAAATGAGGAGACAGGCAGAGATGTGCCTGTAGTGTATAATTCAACTAAAAGAGAAAGTCTGTCTCTTTCTGTTTGTTCGTCATTCGGCCCCTCCTTTCTTAAATTCATTTCATCCGTCCCTTTTCATCTTTATTTCTATATTCCTTCTTCCTTTCCTCCTCCACCTCTTGTGGAGGGAGAGCCTGTGTGTGTGTGTGTGTGTGTTTGAGGGATGCATCCTTGATGGAACACATGAGAGACAGAGGCGACGACCTGAGACTGATCCGATAAAAAGACCACCACAGGAGAGACAGAGAGGGTGCGAAAGAGAGGGATGAAGGAAGGAACGGAGAGAGGGAAATAGGGAAAATGACACCCGCTGGCTGGCTGGGGAGGAATAAGAAGAAGGAGGAAGATATCAAAGAGCTCATAAAGTGAGAGAGGGAAAAGGGACAAGATCAAAGAGAGAAGAGAGAGAGAGAGAAAGAAATGACAACTCTGCAATGGAATTGGATGCCATTGTAGTCTCATTAGACTGCTGATTTAAAATCGTTCTCACATGGATTTGAAATACACGTTTTCAGCAAAAGCTACTGGAGTACTCGCCAAGTGCCTTGCTCACGAAAACGGTGGTCCTTCCACATGTGCCATGTTATCACTACAGATTTGTGAGGACTAAGACCGCGGCCAGAAATAGAATAGGAGACGGGTACGGGGCTCCTGTGCTGTCTTTTGGAACGGCTGAATCTGTATCTAATCAGGTTAAACCTTGGCACAAGTAGCCTCCACCTCTACCATAGGCTTCTAATGCAATTGGATGTGCAGAGGCACTGCTTACAGCAAAGAATTATGGGTTCTCCTTCACTGGGTTTTGGCTATCCAGTGGAGGCGTGAAGAACAAACAACACTTTGGTACAATCCCATGAGAACAGTGCTCTCGCCGCTTCACACACACACATTAGCTAACTAGCAGCCTCCGCGCTGCTTCACACATACCGCTCAGAAATCTCACAGTGAAAAGAGGTTTATAATGCTTGGGATCATACAGTATCATCAGAGATTCGGGTGCAAAAGCAAACTGTTGTTGGCAGGAGTTTCAAAATATACATGACGGCACACAAATCACTAATGGATTAAGTTTCATAGGTTTTCCCAAAGTAAACATATAAATATATATATAAGGGTGCGCTTAGGCTAGATTTAAGCCTGGCTTATGAACTTTGAATCCATTTGGGCCATTAAATCTGTATCTTAACTATGTTGATATTCTTTGCATGGATACAGTTTATAGCTGTCATTAAAACACTGATATCTCTACTAAATGAATTGCATGGACTCTGATTATAATTTAGTGCTCAAAGCTGACAGGAAACACATTGACTTGCTTGCTCACCGTTCTTGAAAATACAAGCAATCTAATTATATTACGTTTGACTCCCTACACAGCTACTTTTACACCCGTCTTGCATGTTTTCGTGCTATCCTAATACAATCCGATCGTCCGCCGTGCCAGTTAATCCCAGGTGTGAAAGGTGATCCGTTCTTCTTTGCTCCACACTAAAACGACGCACCTCGAAAAAAAAAACCCTGCAACCCTAACTTCCCTTGCACGGAATTCTGTCAAGCCTGCCGAATGCCACTCCAAGCAACAGTGGCCTACTCTATGCTAAGCCCTCCCAAATCCCCCCACCGTGCCGTCGGGCACGTTGGCTGTTAACTAAACCCGCTAACCTGTCAGCCGCTAAACCTGCACATAAAGGCCCCATCATGCCTTAAGAGGACTATGCATGTCATATTATTGTAAAAGCTATTGCAATCTACTGTATTCACATTGTGAGGTTTTAGCACAAGAATGGAGGGGCACAAAGCAGGGAGGGGGGGGGGGGTTTATTGTGCATATACGGTAAAAGAGAGAATGGAATTATTGGATGTGTGATTGGAATTAATGAAACAATCCGCCCTCGCAGTGCACTTTGTTTGTTTGTGGAGGGGATTTGATGTTTTTGCACGACATGTCAATGTGAGGGTTTGTGTGTGTGTGTGTGTGTGTGTGTGTGTGTGTGTGTGTGTGCCTCAGTATCCAGCACGTTCCATCAGCTTTGCTTTCCTCTGCCTCTTACTTATCTTTTGTTCTCTCCATCATTTTCCTGTCCTTCCTCCCTCCTTCTCCTTGTGTGTGTGTGTGTGTGTGTGTGTGTGTGTGTGTGTGTGTGTGTGTGCACCTCTCCATATGAGTGTGACAGCTGTAGTCTGTTTGTTTACATTCTCTCCACATTTACAAGGCTGAGAGATTTACTCTGAACCTGACCCTGAATGTCGAACCCAGCTTCCTCATCTTTCTTTCTTCCTTTCTTTCTTTCTTTCTTTCTTTCTTTCTTTCTTTCTTTCTGGTTTTCATTCGCCAATGGACATTTTGCACACACACACACACACACACACACACACACACACACACAATATTAAAGCAGGCAGTAAACACGAGGAAATAAGACTGAAAAAGTCAACAAGAAGACAAGTGTACAGCTGAAACAAAAAAAAGAAACAGAAATGGCTGGCGGGGAAAGAAAGAAAACAAATTCTTTTAACACAGACTGAGGGGAAGGAACGTACGAGGGAGGAAGGGGTTGGGGGGGGGGGGGGGGGGTGAGATAAAAGAAAGGATAAAAGCAATAAGAAAAAAAGAGGTTGTGGGAAGGAAGGAGAGAGGGAAAAAGGGAGGATGGAGCTGAAATGCAGATCCCATCTGCCTGACTGGAATAAAAGCAGAGGAATTCTTAAGACAGCCCTCGATGGACAGGTAGAAATGGCTGAATTCAGTCAAATAACTTTAATGTCTCTTGACCTGAACTTATGGCGTCTTCTTCAAAAATAGTCCCAATCCAAGAATCATGGCTCAAAACTTGCCCGGAGGCTGCTTCCTAATTTCTCGTATTCCCATCGATATATAACTGAGTGCATCACACACAGCTGTTAAAACACACAGCGAGAGGCCTCCTCTTCCTCCTCCTCTTCGCCTTTCTTCTGTTCTTTTTTTGGTGTTGCCTCCTTTCATTGTTTATCTTCATCTTTTTTTTTCCCCCTCTTCCACAGAGCAAATGTCATATGTGTTGTTTAATTCTGGGGACTTTTTTTTTTTTTTTTTTCTTTTTTTTAGCTACAACAACAATTTGTTGGAGAAAAATAAACTGAGTTCTCACAAAGGGAAGATGGATGATAGTGACACTGATGTTGATGGATGACAAACAGATTTTGTTTGGACTTTTGTTTCCATATTTAGTGCTAAGCAGTCATTACTGCACAACCCACAGACCACAATCAAACAATGTGGGTGGGATTCTTCTCCTGTTCTGTTGGGGTTTTTTTTAGTTTTTTTTTACATTTTCCATCCTGTCCATGCCCTGCCGTGGTATGCAAGGAGTTAAAAAAAAAAAATCATTCAAGGAGACAGAAACGCTCATCCTTCTCCTTGTCCTCACAAAAAAATCTGCCCTCCTCCACCTCTCCCTCCCCCCTCCTCTCCCTCCTTCCATCTCTGCCTGTCACGGTCTAGTGGCAGGGTTAAGTTAAGTAAGAGTGTTCTAATAATTAGGACTGGGACTCGCCCGCCCGCCTGCCTGCCTGCCTGCCTGCCTGCCCGTGTGTGTGTGTGTGTGTGTGTGTGTGTGTGTATTCCTGTCAGTGCTTAGCCAGATGTTAAAAGGCTTGTCCCTCTCATGTTGCCTCCCTGTCAGTCTCCACCGTGTGCCACACACACACACACACACACACACACACATCAGGGACTGTCCTACTTGTGGTGGCTTTGTTTACCCCCAAGTGTGTGCCCTTCTGCCCTTCTGGCAGCTCCCCCAGGGTGAGGAGTGTGTGTCAATACCAGCCTTCATGCATCTGATCCACACATGTAGTCCACGTATAGGGTAATGCTAGCTTTCGGTTTCTATTTATCGTCTGTTTATTTATTTATTATTTTTTACGTTTTCTCTTTTGCTCTTAGAAACATTCGTTCTTTTAATGAAATGGTAACTGGAATCTGGAAATATTTTCTTTCCATCTCTCTTTCAAGCCATTCCTTTCCCCTCGCTTTCTCTCTCACTGGGTGGCAACTGGAAGCAAGCAGCGATTGTCTGTGTGTGTGTGTGTGCGTGCTTGTGCAATTGTGTGTGTGTCACTTGGTGTGAGTCGTCTTGCGGTCATTGTTGCGACGCTGCGCAGATCAAGGATTAGTCGCTTCCTGTCGAGCCTTTTGTCGGCCCAGCCACTCCATTTGGACACAGATCACTGTGTGTGTGTGTGTGTGTGTGTGTGTGTGTGTGTGGAGGAGGAGGAGGTTACACAAATGAGCCGCTGGGGCTGGTGTAAGGCAAATGAAGGAGAGCGGATGAGATGAGAGGATTCCCTCTGTGGCGCCCTGCAAAATATTCTCCAGCCCTCGAAAGTCATTTCATCTTATTTTCACTCTCAAAATGGGACTTTTATTTTTATTTTTCCTCAAATGAAAGAACATCTGCTAATAAGATGACATAACACTTCACGTGCTCCCACTGCTGTTTTCCTTGATTCAGGAATTGTCTAGAAACACGGAAAAAACAGGTAGACCGCTGCGAGGAAAGGATGTCACTTTGCCTTCTGGGAATTCTCCAAACAGCTTGAGTTGAAGTGAAAATGGCTCCATTTTGTAGCACATAACAGAAACAGTCTCTCTTTCTCTTTCTCTTTCTCTCAAACACACACACACACACACACACACACGCACACACACACACTCACAGGCCCAGGTCCGCAACGTCCCGATTTCCGG
The DNA here is from genome assembly GCF_043641665.1 of Enoplosus armatus. Lineage (NCBI taxonomy): Eukaryota > Metazoa > Chordata > Actinopteri > Centrarchiformes > Enoplosidae > Enoplosus > Enoplosus armatus. The sequence continues at coordinate 20,003,179 of NC_092193.1, read as the reverse complement.
AATTCCACTTTGTTCCCCTGGTGATGTCAGCTTTGGCCAATAAAAAGCCTGCGTTAAAACTCCACTGAGCCTCATAGAACCACAGCACACCTGGCAACACAACACACATTTAGCTTTTAATATGTGTACACACACACACACACACACACACACAAGCTCACACGAGGTTATGGCCACAGCCCTGAACTTACGCCTGCATCTAACTGTCTTTTACATTTTGTTACACAGGGAATTCTTCAGGAAATAAAAAGTGAATAGGTTCGTTTGTACAAAACTTGTAAATATACTGTACCACCTGTCATTGCCAGAGCTTCTAGTAGTGGTATGTCATGGTTTAACTTCACCAAAGAATCCCGACTCATCTGAAGACGATGCACAGTATTAATGTGTATTCTGCACAATGCCACACGTCTTACCTTCAGGTCTGGCAGACGCAGAGATGTGCTTATTTCTCAAGAGAGCTCCGGCATTGAGACGCCGCCTAATGCGGATGTGTTAAAAGATTCTTCTCTCTTCAGTCTGCCTCTCTTCCTCCATCCTTCTCCTCCTCCCTTCCTCCATCCTTCTCTCCTCCTCACCCCCCTCTCCTCTCCTCAGTAATCTAATCTGCAGCCAGTTTGTGGATGCAGTCTAGTGTGACAGGCCTCCCCCCCCCCCCTTTGCTCCTCTCACTTTCACACACACAAACACAGCAGGCCCATTTCCAAAAAGCCCACTTGCTTGGCAGCGCCAACCCCCCCCAACCCCCCCCCCCCCCCCTCCTCATCTTGGTCACACCCTCTTTAATATTGAAATATTCATCAAATCTGATTGGTTCCTGCTGATGGCGGCCATGATGCGAGCGAACAGTTTGTGTGTGAGAGAGGAGGGGGTTGCGGGTTCGAGATCGTTTGCTGTTCTTAACGCACTGTCGCTTCACAAAGCTGGACTGGCCTGTTACTTTGCGCACACACACACACACACACACACCTTATTTTTTATGTCACAAAAGCCTCTTGCACCTGTAGAATTCTTTTTTTTTCTGGGGGGGGGGGGGGGGGGACGAAAGACATTTTTAAATTAAGGAAGAAGGATTTTATTTCTGAAGATGAAAGTTGCAGTCAGTGACCGGACGTCAGCGTGTACCATCACATTTCTTCCTCCCAGCTATTAAAAGTTGCTGCCGTCCCAGAGGAGCAGAGCTTAGCATCTGCTGCAAAAAGGCCTCTAAAGTCCCTTACAAAGGTGAAACAAATCAATAATGGGTGTTTTATATGCATGCCAGAGTGTGTGTGTGTGTGTGAATGTGCATGCTCATATGATTTGCATGCACCAGAATCGACACCATTCAATAGTGGAGGTGCACTCTGTTAGAGATTTAAAGGTCTCATTGCAGTCTGTGTGCAAACAGGCTGTTTTATCACCTTCATTTCCTTCATATGTTCTTTATTTCATCCACAAATCCGAGTGAAACGCTAACTCCCATGCTAACATTAGCATGACAGCCATTCGAAGTGCTCCAAACCAAAAGGCCATGTGAGAACATCGATTTAAATGGGGGATGTCCCCTGTATGTAAAAGTTCCCTGCTCGACTCCAAACATAATGGTGCATGTCCCTCCTACGGCATGATCGGGTTTATCCACAACACACCTCCAGTGTGTGTTTGTATGTGTGTGAAATCGCGTTCACGCTGCGGGCTTTGCTAAAGGCATAAACAGGCGATGATCACGGATTTGCCCGCACTTCAGAAAAAGACGCGGATAAAGAAAGGATGAGTGTGTCGGTGTTTGCGCACGCGTGTGTGGGTGTGTGTTCGGTGTCTGAAATGCCTCGCAAGACACTTCACGTTGACCCTGCGGTGCCTCTGCATATCTAGAAGGCATTAGGGGGACATAGATTCTGTCTGTCCATGGGTGTCCCCCGCCCATGAGCTGAAGCACATACACTGCACTCATAAAGTCTCAGGTTTGACTTCAGGTGACCTTTGTCACAGGTCACAAGCTCTCTGTGAATTTTCAAATGAAGAAAGAATCATTTTAGTGAAACTCAAGTTGCTCAAGAAACCCAAGTTACCCTCCTCAGGCTCTCTTCTTCATCCTCATCCTCCTTATTCACACCCTTCTCCCTCCTTCTCTCAAGCCCTCCCCCCTGCATCTTCCTCTCTTCTTCTTACCCCCCCCCCCCCCCCCCCCCCCCCCCGTCACTGTGTGTGTGTGGAAACCCAGCCCACTGTTCAGCGGATGAATAATTTAGCGGTGTGTGTATCATCTGTTTACCGTGCTAATCCATCTGTCAGCAGGCACCTATCGATTCGCGCCTGCCTGGTAATTGTGCATCCGCACTGCGCGCACACACAAATGGGCAATCACAAACACACACATTACTAGACGTACACACACACACACACACACACACACACAGACACACTTGTGCATCTATATGATGTGCAGGTTAGCTCATATTCAGATCCTGTAGTTGTCAGCTGGCCACCCAGACACTTCATTTTCACTGAGTGAAACTGATTTTAGGGTCAAGGTCACAAAAAACCCTCAGATATCAGATGCAACAGCTTTAATTCAGGTCAGATTTTTGTCCTTCTGTATCAGCTGATGTGTAAAGGACTGCTCTTGATGATATAAAATGTCCCTGCAAATATCCAAACCACCACATTTGGGACATAAAAGCAGATTGGGACTGAACAAAAAAAAAAGCTTAAAAATATGACGTTGCAAACACACAAAATTTAGATGTTTCCATTACTTTTAAGTGTAGACAATAAAAAGGGAAAAATGAAATGACAACTACTGTGAAAGAGACAAAATAGTGACGAATTCCACAGAAAGCCACTTCCTGAATTGACTTAAAGAAAAGTAACCTCAGCTGTTGGTCAGTGGCTGCGTTGATTCTGAACATCTAAAATCTGACTGTGAAAGTGGGAAGTGGCTAAAATTTAGGGGAAAGAATAACACGTATTTGGCTTACTTGCTTATTCTATAAGCAGAACTGTTTCAGCATGCCGTTCAATCGTCTCTTTGAATTCCTTCCGTCTCCCTTCGTCTTTCTGCTCGTTGTACCGCGTTGTTACTACTGTGTAGCAAGAGTTCACGAAAGACTTTGTCCCCTCTGGATTTATCTCGTCACTTAAACACAATTTCTGGCCTTCTAAACATTTGCCTTAAAATAAAGGTGCTCCTGTACGTGTCTTTTTTTATATTTAAATAGGCTCTTCTTCTAGGCAACTACAGTTTATTCCATCCCTTATGATCTCCCATTTCTTTACACGCCGGGTCATTAAAGAGTCAGTATTTGGACATTTTAACTTACTAATAAAGGGAGTAAATAATTCTGTAAATACTTCATTAAATTACTTAATATTTTTGAGATGCGGAAGAACAATATTGAGTAAGAAAGAAATATTTAACATGTATGTAGAGAGACAGTGGGAGAGAGAGAGAGAGAGAGAGAGAGAGGGGGAGACAGCGTAGCACTATAATGAATCCATGGGTGACCATTGATGGTTGTAATTATCAAATGGCTGGTTTTAAAAGCTCATTGATCGCTGTCATTAGCTCCATGAGTGATTACTAATTGCTGCGCTACTATGTCAACCACACAGGACACATACACACATGTACACACGCACACACACACACACATAAAAAAAAGCATTCATCAAACGCAGACGCATCCACACTTCTGCTTGAATCCACATGATCTGATTTGATAATCGGCGAGATGATGAGGGGTGACTGAGGGACACAGCAAAATAAAATAGATGTAAAGAAGTGAAGAGGAGGAGAGCCGCGCTTCAGCTTGGACGTACACGAGGCTTGCAGAGACAGACATTCTTTAAGAAACGTTATCTCCCACCATCGCTTGTAATCCACATCATATGATCCATTTCAAACGGCTTTGGGCCCTTTGATCAGCTTAGTAATCACATCCATTAGATGTCATTCTGAAATTATCACGAGTAGGAATATCCGCCATTTAAGACTATTATCTACTTAACCCTGCTGTGTTTTTGTGCCGTCAGACCTCGCAGCCCTCTTTACACCTGTTCTTTACAGATTCACATTTGTTTCATTGTTTTATTTTAAAACCTTTTCCCTCTTTTTTTTTTTTAATAAGGACAATAAAACTACAAACTGCGAATGCAGCCTGGAAAAATAAAATAAGTATCTGACTGTTAGATGTTCAGAGATTGTAAACGGCATACATTTTGTTGTGTCTGAAATATTCACCAACTCAGGCAAGACTTTCTGGAAATGAAGAGAAGTGGCGTTTGATGATTGACAAGATGTTACAGGGAGGCCCGGGGGGGGGGGGGGGGGGGGTTGGTCTGTTCTTTCGATTACCACCACACTGATTTCATTTTTCCTTTGTTTTTGTTCTCTGTTGTTGCTTTTCGCATCCTGCCCTGCTCCGTGTTGCTTTGTCCTGACCGTTGAGTCAACCTCTATACTCTGCTCCTCTGTTGCCCTTTCCAACTCTCAGCAGCTGACAATGTAGTTTCCTGTGTTATGCTAGAAGATGCGTATGTGCAGCTAATCCTTCGATTCTAACCGTTTAAAATGATCACTTTGTGGCCAAATGTCCTCATCAGTTAGCAGGGGCCACATTGGATTACAGTTGCAGTAGTTTGCTTTGATGAGAGGTAAAAGTCCGGGGCAGGGGGCTGATATCGTGCTTGTGTGTGAATGTGTAAGTCAGTTACAGGTTTAATTGCATGAGCCTGTTGCACTCTCTCTTCTTCCTACCCTGAGTTACGACACTTGCCAAGGCTGTAGATAGAGATTGGGATTGGAGATTGACTGCTGTTCCGACCTGGCTTTCACTGCCCTTCTCTCTCTCACACACACACACACACACATATAAACAACAGACATGCACACACACTCAGCAGGGTACGCAGCAGGGTTCATTTCGATGTGGAACGTCTAATATCACATCCCTGCGGCAAAATGTTCGGAATTCTGCCCTCCTGGAGAAGCGTCGCATCTTTGTGCGCGCGTCTCTTTCCATCTGTTTGTACGTGTGTGTGTGTGTGTGTGTCTCCATCTATATGTTTGTGTGTGTGTCAGGGGGTTTTAGAAGCAGGCAGGGGCTTAGCAGAGCAAAAGAGAGCAAATCTGTCAGCTCTCCCTGGGCAGACAACCCTTCTGACCCTCATTCAAAGACATATTGATTCTCCTCTACACCCAACAGCGGAGGGTGTGTGTGTGTGTGTGTGTGTGTGTGTGTGTGTGTCTGTGTGTGTGTGTGTGTGTGTGTGTGTGTGCGCGAATGCACAAGTGCTTAACACAGCCTGATCTTTCCTTCTTGCTTCCTTCATAAGCACAGAGCCATGTTCCTGCAGCGTTGCTAAATAAGATAAAAACATATTTGACTGTGTAATCGATGAAATGGTTTAAATACTTTATTTGTGACTCCACATAGACACTCGGGTGAAAGATTGAGATTATTTCAACAAGTAAAACCACAGCTCTTAAAACACAGCCTGACCTAGTTTGCTGTTCTTTAGGGTTTTTATCTGTCTTGCTCTGTTTCCTGTCCATTACGTACTCAGTTTTGCTTGTGGGAGGGAAAAGTCAGTCAGTGGGTGACAAAGCACACACCAAGCCAGCCACAGGCACGAGCTTTCAGCCTTTTCTCTTATCTTAGCGCTAACACCATATTAAACCTCGCTGTGCACTTGTTAGCTCTGCCTTGTTTTCCAGGAAGAAGCCTAATGACCTATGGGACGTCACCAGTCGGGGCTCTGCAGTCTGTTAGGGACCCTGTGTGTGCTTTCATGTAATTGTCAGAGCAGTGTCGCGCAAAGACTGGGTCAGGGCCTAAAGGCCAGTGGTGGGAAGATTAAAATCGACCCCCCCAAATTCATACTGAAGATGGTGTTAACTAAAGCTTCTTGCTGCGGGTAGCCAAAGACTGTGAAGTGACTGCAGGGTTGGTCCATCATTTTCCTTTACATCACCGACATGGACTGTCCCTGCATACTTCAGAGGAGTAAAACTGAAGGAGAAAACACACTTTTCTAAATATTTCCTACCAAATAGTTGTGCTGTGTTGTGCGTAGTGTTACGTCTGAACCCACCTTTTAATTTCCAAAGGAAGAGCTTGTGTTCGGTATGCTGTGAACACATGATCAAAAGCCTGTGTAATAGGAAACAAGATTCATTTAGTCTCTTCTGATTTTGGGTCAGAGGCTAACATGCAGCAAAATAACTTTGTTCAATGGTTTTTATTTGCATCCCTGTAATCACAATATAAGAAGATAAGCAATTAGCTTCACTACTTGCATTATAGTTCAACATTTGAGGAGACACACGCATTTGCTTTCTTTCTGAGAGTGAGATGAGAAGATATCGGTCTCGTGTCTGTGTGTTTAGCAGAGGGCTGAATTCTGATTGCTTTTAGCCTAGCTTAGCGCAATGACAGCAGGCACTGGAAATAGCTAGGTGCTAGGCTCTGTAAAAAATGTTGTTAGCCAACAGTTGTCCATTTACACACGAAATGTTAATGTTAGCTCAGCTTTGGTCTCCTGAGGGATATATCTGGCTCATTAGCAGCTAAATGCTCCACCATGTTCAAAAGCTAGTCGCTAACTTTGCCCATCTGCAGTTGCTGGGCGGGTAGCGTACAGTGGGTCCGTCAACACTTTTTCGTCTGCTGCGTCTGGAACTAATGCTAATTAGAGCTACAAGAGTGAACCAAAACGGTAAAGTCGTGGGCAGGGAAAACCAAAACGTTAGCTAAACATTAGCAATTAGCTAAATGGGGCATAAAAAAAAGCTCCGTAGAGCAGAGGAGATGTGCAGAGCTGTTCATCATTACAGGCGACACCTGCCACATCACATACACGTAGTCATTTCACTCATTGTTCATACAAAACACCTTTCAACAATCCAACCATCAAGCAACACTAGGAATGAAGGGATTCAACCTGCACAGAAAAAGAAAACAATATTGACTTTGCATCAATGTCAGGAAGGCTCGTTGCATGTACGTGTGTGTGTGTGTGTGTGCGCACTGTTGGGTCACATGTCTTGCGACCTGGCAAAGACGCACAGCGCAAGGTCTCCCGGTAATAGCTGGTCGCTGGGGGCAACCGGTCATGGCACTTTGTGTGTGTGTGTGTGTGTGTCAGAGGGGAGCGTAAAGACTCCTGCATGGCGGGGTTGTTGTCTGCAGCGGCGGCATAATGTCGACAGCCCGCATGCTGACCCCGCTCCTGCCGGCACACATGCAGGCGCGGTCGGTGGTATAAGCTGAAAAGTGCCGGCTGCGGTAATGAAAGGCAGGTGCACCGGGAGGCCGTCGGAGTAACCGGGAAGAGGAAATGAGAGAGGACAAAAAGAACAAGTGAAAGTCAAAGCAGGTGAAACAAAAAAAAAAAAAAGAATGGCTGATAGACTTGGTGGGCGATGATGGTTAAGTTTGGTCGGATATATACCGCAAGACAGATATAAGACTAGAAGGCCGGCAGAAAGTGTGTGTGTGTGTGTGTGTGTGTGTGTCTGATCATTATCTGTGTAGTTGATGTATTGTAGCACCTGAGGGCACTTTGACCACCCCTTTCCTGTCGTCACTGCATTCATAATTCCCCCGTCAATACACACATTACACACTGAGGTGGCTGATATTTGACGTCTGGCATCCATCACATCCTTACACTTACACACACACACACACACACACACACACACACACACACACACATCAATAAGTGGTCAGAATGCTAATTGTGGCATTTGACCAGAGCGTTGACAAATGAACCAAGGCCGGTTTTTTAAATATTCAGAATCCTGTAGCTTTCAAGGTGTACGAGACCCAAATTATGCCATTAATATTTATCACAAGCAGAGCGTCGTGATAGCTGGAGGCCTCAGTTAAATGGCGCACAACTGGCAGCGCCGTGCACAAGACGCGTAATAATCTGCAATGCAATGTGGCCGAGGTACCTCTGCCAGATGGCATCATGGGACGTCGGTCATGTCGATTTGATGAGGTAGATTAACCAGACTCAGCACTTCAAAGCTAAATGATGGATTGAAAGTTGTGGTAACATTATGATTGCAGCGTATAGAATGAAAATACCAAAGAGACATGACGCGGTCTTCTTCGTCCCCAAGTGAAATGCTGAGGAAATTGGTTCCGGTGAGCTCACACTCTCATGCAGACACAATTTTGAGATCCTGAAACAACACAATTAAGACGCACAGGTTTGAATTTGTGACTGAACTTGATTCAGATCATAAAAACACAATATACACACCTCGTCTGTATCTGTTTCCCTCTATCTCCTTGTTCCTTTGTCACTGTCACTCTCTCACACACACACACACACACACACACACAGTGCGGGCCACAGATGGCATGGTGGTGTCAGGGTGAGAGGGGTTTGTTAGGATCAAAGAGCTCCAGTGTGTGGCCCCTCCACCCTTCACTTGCTTTCTTCTTCTTCTTTCTGTTTGTCATTTTATTCCTCCCCTTCCTCTGCTTTCAATCTCGCTTCCTCTTCCCACCCCCCCACCCCCACAACCGCCACCCCTCCTCTCTCTCTCTCTCTCTCTCGCTCCGTCTCTCTTCATTTTTTCCCCTAATCTGTCCATCAGAAGTGTTGATAAATTATTCATGCCCCTGTCTGTCCCCGAAGCCTTGTCACCTCTCCTCCACTCGCCATCTCCTCCACTTCCTCTCCTCTGTCGCCCCCGTCCCTTCCTCCCTCTCTGGCCTCCTCCTCCTCCTCACATCTTCTTTTCCCTCCGCTCCACCTCCTCCTCCTCCATCTCCTCCTCTCTGTAGTCTTGGAGAAAGCTTGACCACACACAAGCTACCATCAGAAACCAAAGTGGTACAAATTCATAAAAAGAATCAATCGAATACAACACTTGACTTGATCGTAAGATATCCCAAATATTTTTTGGGCTACAAGCTTGACGGATGAGAGAACGTTTTCTTTAAAAATGTCATTTCAGCCCTTTATTGGAGGTTAAAATATTTGTTTTGTCCATGGCAGGGTTGATTGAAGCCAGTTACCTTATTATGGAACGCTTTATGGCCCTTTCCTTTTATATCTGCAGGATAAAAGAGAAAGCAAGGGATTGAAAAGCGCTAAAGACCTCCTTCAATATCTCCTTCCTTTCTTCCTCTCTTTCCTTTACACCCCCCCCCCCCCCCCCCCCCCCCCCCCCTCTTTTGCATCACATATCCTGCCGGATGGAGTGCAAAATACAAAAGAGCAAAAAGAGAAAGAAGTAAAAGAGGTAGAGTGATGAAAAGACAGAGAAAGATGCATTTGGAGAGGTAATCTTGTGGCTAATCCAACATTCTCTCCCCAAACAATTAAACAGTGGTTTAGGTCTGCTTATACTGTAGAGCGCTTCCTTCCAAACACACACACACACACACACACACACACACACACACACGCAGACACTCAAACACAGTTTTCAGAGACATAAAGTTTGCTGCGGAAAGCTATTAATCATAGGAAATCCAGATGAATACAAAGTTAGGGAGTCTAGTGATTAGTGATAAATTGCCTTGTATTTCCCCATAGGTGGTGTGTGCGTGTGCGTGTGTGTGTGTGTGTGTGTTGGCTGATACAAGGGTGTAAAGCACTTGGGCTGAACCCTCGGGTTATTAGAATGCGGCTGTGTGTGTGTGTGAGTGTGTGTGTGTGTGAGTGTGTGAGTGTGTGTGTGTGTGTCACATATGGTCTCTCTCTCCAAAGATGGGCCTGTCTCAACCACTCTCATCCCCCTGTTACCACAACGATTAATACATTTTAAAAAAATGTCCCCTCCACTTTCCCCTGGTGCCGCTCACCACACACACACACACACACACACACACACACACACACGTCACTGCTCACTATTCAGCAGAGGTTGCTGCTACATCAGCAGC
>NC_092193.1:19980945-19993083 GCF_043641665.1 Enoplosus armatus | reverse complement strand
TCTCTCTCTCACACACACACACACTCACACACACACACAGACACACACACACACACGAAGACCAGACTCAGAATTTTATTAAGTACCCTTTAGAAAGAGTGAGAGTGAGACAAGAGGGGAAAAGTCACCGGCAGCATGGTAATCAGGTCCGCTAACCGAGACTCCAAGAAAAGAGGAGAGTTTGTTAAAGGAGAAAAGAAACGACAGACAGAGTGGTGGGGGGGGGGGGGGGGGGGGGGGGGGTTCACAACACTTTTCTCTTTTTTTGTAAAACCAGAGAAGGAAAAAAAAAGAGGAGTCAAGGAAACTTTACATGCAAGCAAAACAGTTTTTCTTTGAGAAAATGAAAAGAAAAAAAGAAAAAAGTCAGCATTAAGAAACAGGTGTTTTTTTACAGCATCGCTTTGACACGCCAACCTTTTCTCTTTGCATATTCACGCACTTTCTTTCATCTCTTTACACACACTGCGTGTTTAAATGAACTGGATCTGGAGTCGAGCTATTTTAGACATCAGGTTTTCAACGTGAAATGTGCTCAGTGACACAAGCAAGATATTCTTTGAACGTAACAAACATTTAATTTGATCTCTCTCTACATGTTAAAGGCTCTAATGTCCGAGCGGCTAACGCAAGGCAAGAATGCAATGTTTCGGAGTGTACGCTGGCGTAACGCTGGGGAATAACAGAGCTGTAATACAGACGGACACGCATGCAGGACGGACATGAAGTGGCGTGGAGATCAGCGGGAGAAAGGAGGACAGGGAAGTGACAGGAGATAGCAGCAGCAGCAGGAGGAGGAGCTGGGCGATACCTTGCATGACTGCGCTTTCCCTAGAGGAGCCCTGCCACACACACACACACACACACACACACACACACACACACACACTGAGCGACGGCTGGTGTGCGGGTGGCTGTCTTGTTGGCAAGGGTTTCTGATTTCACGGCCTACTGGGTGGTGGCATTCAGCTTCCATCAGGCACCCCTCTTTCAGCCATTCACACCCTCCCTCCACACACACACACACACACACTGACCCATCCCCTCTGCTCTGTCCACCCAACACCTCCCAGTTTCCTCTCTCTATCTCTTTTTCTCACCTCTTCTCCTACAATCTGAAAGACACTTTGGACATTTAATGTAACATAAGTTCATGATTTTGGGCGATTTTGAACTATTGTAGGGTGTAAAGCCATGTGTGTGAGTGACACCCCATATGTCAGGGGGGTTTCTAGAGTCACACACACACACACACTCCCTTTTATTACACTTCCATTCCAAGTTGGGAAAAAAATGTCATTTTCTAAAGGGAAAATGAAAAAGTGAAGCTTCTGTGTCGCGTTTTAAGCCTAAATCCAACTTGAGCAAGGCACTAATTCTGCAGTGTCAGGGGTCCAGTTCCCTTTGCACAAGGCACTAAATGACCTCTGGGTTTCGAGAGGGGAAAGCTGATAATACTGACAAGCTTTTCTTTCACTGAAAGGCCGGGACAGACCCCCTGCTTTCCCAACACACACACACACACACTCCCGCACACAAACCAAGTGACAAGTAGCTCATCAAGAAAAATGGGGGGCTGCAAATTTGCATTTTGAGTGAGTGCGTTCCCCTAAAGTTGAGGCAGATGATGCATGCTCAATCTGGACAAATGATAATTGATAGAGAGAGGGAGGGAGAAAGAGAGAGAGAGCGAGAGAGAGGGTGGGAGGTCCTGTCAGCTTGTGTCTGAGTAGGTCAGCTTGGACTGAGGGCTCCGGAGGTCAAGAAACAAGAGGTCTCATAGTAGTTTTTTTTCTCAGCCATTCAGGCTTTGTTATGTGAGAGAATTTAGTGGTCAGCAAACCAGCTCTGGTCAGCGAGAGATCCTGTGCTCCTTTTTTGACTTCATGAAGCTCTCTTTCTCCATCGAGTGGAAGGCCTATGATGAACCTGGGTCATAACAAAATGATTTAAAGCTGTGTTTCTTTAGGATTCTTCCCACGACAAACGATCAGTCTACTTTGTAATTCTCTACAAATGAAGGTTATGTGTATAGTACTGCTATATTCCTTAGAGGATAGCAGCAGAGAAAGGAAGGCTAGCAATATTCTGTATTTTTCTTTTTTTTCGATATCCCACAAAAAGGCCAAAAATAGCATTGAATTGATCCTATTAAATCTGTGTTTCCAGACGCTGATACAGCTTGTTCTTCTGTGCTTCGGAGCCCCATTGTTGTCCAAAAACATATTCAAAATCAGTAAAACACTTTGTTTTAGTAGTTCACATATTCCTTCATTATGATGAAAATGGGCCCTGTCATTTATTTTTAATCACATCCATCATCCTGGAGATGTAAAAACTCACTAGCCTGTATTAATACGCACATCAAAATAGTCCCCAACAAACACATTATTTATGCCGGTTTGAGTGACTTTTGCCAAAAACTACAGTGCCCAGCTGTTTTACTAAATTACTGAGCCTTTTTTTTTTTAAATAAAATGAAACAATATATTTGTGACCTGTCTTTAAAGATTTGTGTCCTCAGCAGGAACAAATGGACTTGGATCTGAGCACCACAGACAGGGCACGGGTGTCAGAAAGTATTGAGACGAACATGTTGTCGGTTTTTGTCTTTTGATGGGATTTGCTGGCAAGAAGAAAATATACAGTGACAAGCCTTTAACTCAAACTTTCCAATAGCTAAAACATGTATATTTAAAATATTTGCAGTGATGTAGAAAATGCATGCATTCGCTGATGTTGCAATAATATTGCTAAATTGTGTGTCTGTTGCTCAAAGTGACTCCAGAGTGAATTATGATACAGTGTAATTATAATACTCCTGTAGCAGCTTATTTCTGCAGTATCTATCTTTCTAAAATGTTATTAGTTTCTTCCAGAGATAATTAATTTCTTTAAGAGTAAGTTCCCATGGAGACTACTCTCTCTACTGCGCGTATATGTGTGATAGAGAATGTATTAGGTGCCGGCACCCAATCCATCCTCCTCTTCCTCTCCTCACTTAGTTGCACAGAAACACTAAATGAAGCCCCGCGTCCTTTAGATGGTCCTCCTTTGATTTAATGCTGAGCCGCACGAGGAGAACCTGTTGAAAAACCACTTTCCTGGATTTAGTTTTGCACAATAAAACACTGTCCAAACGTAATTAAAAAACCCGCACGGTCCTTTTCTACGAGCCGTTAACCTCTTGTGATACTTTTTAGGAATTACGCCATAAAGCCCGGAGTTTTTAATGGGCACAAATCAAACATGGTCCCACGTTTAATTTAATTAAGGCTCGCCACCAAAATGTCCGGCCTTGGTCCAAATATTTGAGAAGAGTAATACTTTTTTTCCCCCTTCCTCCAAGTTGATTAAAATATGTGATATTTCACATTAGTTTAGTTTTTATGGGCAGTGAGGTAATTCATTGTCAGTAAATGGCTTGTCAGAGTGCTCTGTGAGTGATGTAATGCTATGAAGTCTATCGTTTGAATTGCCCCGACGCCTATTAGAGAAAATCGACTTCTGGGCCCATTATTTGATTATCTTGCAGGAAGTTTGGAGGAGGCCATTGGCATCATGTTATGGGAAGGGATCACATTTATTTTTCAGTTTTACAAGTGGGCCGATAGTATTACACTGCTCCAGTGCTTTTAAATGAATGACCGAAAAGGCCCCAAATCCTTGGAATATTTTTAGAAACAAGCATACTGCTATTAATAATGATATATCAGAATCACTTCTACTTCTCCTGCTACCGTTCCTGCTAAATGTAATAATAATTAACAAAAGAAACGGTTAAAAAATATACATTTAAATAATTAAGCTTTTACTTAGCTTACCATAGGCTTATATATGCAAACGCCTCCCCTCCAGCTCATTCATACCCTTTAATTAAAATATGTCAGGTTCCCATTGGCTGTAAAAGCACTTGAACACGTTCCTCAGGTCTCATATCAAGGTAGGACCTAATACCTGGGCCTAATTAACACACATTTAAAAGTACTCATGATGCAAATCACCGCTAACATCTGAACAGGGAACAGGGGGGTTACAGGGGGTATGGGGGGGGGGCAAACGACAAGACAAGATAATTCAACTGATGCATATTTATCTCATGCTAATTGGCGTGCACGACTAAAGAAAAGCATGCACTTAATTAATTGACATTGGGGGGGTGGTGGAAATGAATTGGAGGCACTCAATCTGGAGAGAGGGAGACAACAACAGGGGGGAACGGGGGGGGGGGGGGAGTAGAGATGCAGCATGAGTCAAAAACAAGTTTAGTTAAATCATTTTAAGGGGTATCTTTTTGTAAAAGCCCTTAGTGTGTCTGTTTTATCAATGCATGTGCATTCGAATCATCCAAGAAATTCAGCAGAATGCTGAATGAATCTTTTCATCGTGTAGCTACGAAAACATTATGAATTTAACGGTATCAAAATGATTTTTGAAATGTCAAAATGAACCAAAATTACGAAAACAAAAAAAAAAAATCAAGATTAGGGATTATCAATATACTTTTATTCTATGGTAACAATTTATACGTGATAAAGAAATAAAATCAGTATTTAGGACCATCTCTAAATCTCTATAGGAATGTCATAAAAAAACACTAATATCAAAGAAAGGAATGTTAAACTATATATATTAAAGATAACTCGCATATTTAAGTCTGTACATCTCAGATTTTATTAAATAAATCTGACCATTTTGTGGCAGTGGACAGGCTGAAAATGATTTTAGGCTAATTTGGCATTAAAAGCATTGACCGTGTGTTTTCCCAACAAGTGGGACATGGTGGATTTCCTAAACTGGCCCTTAACGTCTGTCCCAGTTAGTCACTCTGTGTGTCCCCAATGCCAGATTTCAGAGTGGTTTTGTTAACAAAATAGCTGTGTCTGTCCAGCTCGCCCCGTGTAATTTGGTTTGTGTAGATGGCCCTATGTTACAGGGGCCCTCACACACACACACACACACACACACACACACACACACACACACACACACTCACACACACTCCCTCCCTGTATCTCTCATTCATTTGTTTACGGTCTTCCCGTTTTTTTTTTTTTTGTTGTTGTTTTAAAGAAAGTGGTAGGACCCAGAAGCAGGACCTTTCACGCCTGCCCCCCCCATCTCCT
Source organism: Enoplosus armatus (assembly GCF_043641665.1). Taxonomy (NCBI): domain Eukaryota; kingdom Metazoa; phylum Chordata; class Actinopteri; order Centrarchiformes; family Enoplosidae; genus Enoplosus; species Enoplosus armatus. The sequence continues at coordinate 19,987,957 of NC_092193.1, read as the reverse complement.
CCCTCCCTTCCTCCCCTCTCTGCTCCACCCGCTCGGGAGGCACAAGAATTAAAACAGAAATGTTTTAGAGCACACACACACAACACTCATCCATTTCAAGCCACAGATGGTCTTTTGAATGGAGCGGGGGTTCCCTTGTTGTGTGTGTGTGTGTGTGTGTATGAATGTGGGAGTTTACCCTCGCTCTTAGCCTCCTCCTCCTCCTCCTCCTCCTCCTCCTCCTCCTCCTCCTCCTCCTCTGTGTCCAGGCAGCCGTTTTGCTCCTTCGTTTCATTCTCTCTTTGTGCCTCCCAACTTTCTCGTTTGGAAACGTCTTTTGTGTCAAAACCCACGGCCACTGACTAACTCTGCCTTCTGCTCATCTCCCCCCATTTTAACCTCACACATCCTGCGCCGACTGTGTGTGTGTGTGTGTGTGTGTGTGTGTGTTTCAGAGATGGAGACCATTACTGATGCAAATATAGACCTAAGCGTAGTAATCCTGCAATAAATCATTACAACGATGCTACACAAAGTTCACAGAAAAACTATAAATCCTTAAAGGATTATCACTGATGTGCCATAAAGCACAATATGGGAATATTATAGTAAGATGTTTTTAAGGGGAAAGTGAAAAAGATCATTTGTTCAGGGCAAAATATGAGACAAATTTTGTCTTTAATCAAACTTCTTAAACATGCTGTGGACAAAAGCAATATTTTTCAACAGCAGCTGTTTATCCTTTGTTATGCTGCAAGAAATGCACAGGACATAATATGTGGATTAAGTTTAGATAATGTGCACACTTTTTTTTTATGTGTATACTATTTTCTACAATATGTGCGGTATGTATTTGTGTGTATGTGTGTGAGGGATTATCATACAGTGGCACAGTGTTCTCATTGTATTTTCATCTCAAAGCCCGTGGAGAATCTGGCATTAAGGCAAACACATGCCCACTCAAATTAGTCAGGGTAACACTCGGATAAAGAGGGAAAGAAAGAAAAGAAATCATTGCTACCGTATGTCAAATTATAAAAATTGGCCACCTGTTTCTCACACATTCGCATGCTGACTTCCACCATATATTTCTGCTTCCATGAATGCTCTTAGAGAGCAGCTGTCCTGGTTGGTGGTCCCAGTTATGTGTTGAATTTTACTCATATGTAAAATGAAACCCAACCCTATTTGGTGTGCTATTCCCCGCATAGTGTTGTTTTATAGCGTCATTTTAAGTGTCTACATTCTTTTTGGACTTCGGGGGGGTGGGGGTAAGGTTTCATTCACTCATGCGGCTGCTTCCTACTGTTGAGTGGTGCATATTTAAAGGGCCACTTGTAACGGAGCTAAAGGGGAAGAGCACGGACACTACGGCAAATAGGATGTTATTGCTTTTCTCGGTCTAACTGACTCATTTGTCTTCTCCTTTGCTCTCCGCTCGCCCGTCCTCTCCTCTCCCTAGGTGGCTCTGGTAATAAACACACTAGCTGTCTGTCTGTCTTGCCGTCTTGGCAGGTTGAGGCCTACTTAACCAGGCGAAACCGCTGCTCTTTTCTAAGTCCCTTTGAATGCCTCCCTTTGTCGGCGACACGCTACCATGTTAATGTCATGTACCGTAGAAATTGCCGCGGCTATGGCTATTAGCTTCGGCGCTAAAGTACAGAGAGTGACGGAGGGAGAAAGAGCGAGAGAGGCTGCCACAAAACCCCGCCGGGTTCAAATGCAGACCATAATTGCATTGCTGTGAAGAGGGTTCACCCCCCCCCCCCATTCCCCCCACTTCTCGTTTCTCCATATCTTTTCCTCAACACCCCCCCCCCCCCCTCCACCACCTCTGTCTTTCTCTCTTTCTCTCCCTTTTTGTGTGTGCGATTTGTCCCTTAAGCCGGCGTAACGTCTCGGCCGAGGCCGCAGAATGTGGAGAGCAAATTGGAGGCAGAGCGTGAACAATGGAACATGCATCGCTGCTGGGGCATTCTTCTTCTTTACTGGGAACTGTGGGAGGGGTGGAGGCAGACAAAGTCATTTTGTAAGGAAACTCTAGTGCCGTAGACATCCAGATGTAGACGGTGAGTGTGCAGTGAAGGGTCTTGGTACTGGACACACACCGGCTAACAGGATAGTTTGACTTATTTCAGGTATGCTGTCGGATAAAAAAAAGAAAATTTGGGTTTGGAAGTTCATATGACAAACTGTAAGCATAGGATTTAAAAAACAAAAGCTGAGGCATTTAAAAGAGGCAGAACCAGAGGTGCGGATGTCTTGCGTTCAAAGTTAGGGCATCATTATTTTTCAGGTTTTAAGTTGCCTGTCTTTTGTCCCTCCGAGTGGTATTCAGCCCAAGACATGTTGTAGGCCACAGATCTGTGTTTTTTGTATGAACTTTACATGGATGTTTGTATTTAAGTTTCATTCCACTGAAGTCTGATCACGGGTGTGTGGGGGGGGGGGGGGCACAACTGACAGGAGGAGATGAGAAAAAACAAGATGACAGGGGAGAATATAAATGGGGGAGAATATAAATATGGAATATGTACAATGAGGAAAGCTGAAAAGAACAAACAACAGCAGGGAAGCAAAGCACAGAACAGAACCGAGGAGAACAAACGAGCACAAACTGGAAAAGAAAAGAGGAGAGCAGGACAGAAGAAAAGATGGGACAGGAAAGACGAACGTAGCAGGACAGGAGAGTCCAGTGAAGGCAATTTTTCACTCTGACCCACATAATGTCATCTTCAGCAGTCAACATTTGCCAGCTCGGCTTCAGCCGTACCTCCGCACTGAGGCCTTTGAAGCCAGAGACTCGAAAGCGGGCCGAAGCGAAAGGCAGGAGAGAAGAAAAAAAAAAAAAAAAACCAGATGAGAAAAGAAGTCAAACACAGAGGCGAAGAGAAGCAGAGCGGCTTGTCTTCGGCAGTGAATAGCGGCGTGTATCGTTCACATTGAGTCAACAGATTAGCGACAGAGGAAGCTTAGCTATTCCTGGCCTCCCTCGTTTGATGTTTCGGGAGGCCTAATTTGATTTTTCACCTCCCATTGTTTCAGCGCTGTGTGCCCCTAATCCACTTTAAAGTGGAGACAGCTTTCATCCTTTCCTCTTTCCCTTTCTCTTTTCTCTCACTGTTGCTGCGTCCCTCTTTCTTTTGTTACTCCCTCCTCTTCCTCCGCTGCTCCGCAGGCGCACGCACACTGTAACACCAGCGGAACGAGTCGGCCGGACCGGCGGAGCAAACTTTTGCTATTCACAAACAACATTTTATTCCTTTTTAACAGGAGTGAGTTTTATCACGCGACCGTTAATGCACCCTGTTTAGTAGAATGAGACACTCCTGTTGCCAGCTCTGCCTGAGCTACAGTCAGCGTTAGATACTATTTCAACATGTTCACCGGAACTTTCACCGAATGCCCCTGGAAGTCCACAGACAGTCCACAGACAGTCCACAGACAGTCCACAGGCTTCTGTCTTCACTTTATCTTCTTTCAAACGCACGTCTGTGGTCTTCGTCAAGGACCGCGGTGGAAATAAGCCTAACTAGTGTTTAATCTTTTTTTCTCATAATGTCGAAACTAAACAAAGGTCTAATTAGCATGAGCGAGTTAACTGTTAGTGTAGTAAGTATACACCCCATTTTAGTTATCTAATTGACGACCTATTGATGTGTGCAGTTACATATCTGACTTGTCTGATAACCTACAACATTTTGGTTTCGAATCTCCATAGTTGGGGAGCGGGATCAATTTATCCTCTGTCTCTCCTGCGCGACAGGACCTCTCCACTTTTTGAGGACTTGGTCTTAAGTGCATTTTTTTGCTCAGTTTTGTTGGTGTTATATCTAGAATGAATCCTTTAATTGGAGTCCTGGACCATATATTGCATGTCTGTCACAAAAGATCTGGGTTATTAGACTGTAGTAGGCGTGGACACAAAGTGACAGTAGCTAATTTGTCATTCCGTAGTGTTTTCAGCTTTTGTTTTTGTCCTGTTTACTCTGCTATATTAGGCTACATCCTATATCTCTGTCATGTCATATCAAGTGTTAAGAAAAAGAAACGAACAAAATATATCAAGCCCTTCTTTCTCTCGTGTCTCTCCCAGTCTAACTTCCCTGTAGTTGAAGTGCTCCAACAGTTCTTGATAGTAATAAAAGCCTTCGGGGTTGGAGGGGTTTAGTTTTGGCCTTAAAGCGCTCCCCTCCACCAAGCCACCCCATCCCATTCTCCGCTGCAGGCTGTATTAACCCTGAAGAAAAGCCTCTGGAGAAGCAGAAGAATGGTTGGAGAAAAGAGGAGGTGGAAATTGTCACCACAGAGACCCCCCCCCCCTTACCCTCCTTTTTCCCCCTCAGTGAAAACAGCGAAATGACCAGCCCCTTGGCTCAGTGACTGCGCTCAGCTTGCTATAAGGGAGCTTAATTCACCCAACCCTCCACCCCATTGTCACACCCCCCCCCCCCCCCCCCCCCCCCCCGACCCCAAACTACCCCCTGAAAAAGGGGTAGTTCACCCCACCAACACACACACACACATTACCAACCCACACACACAAAAACACCAGCCTTGAAAAGAGCCACACACATCAACTCCTTTTGTGTTGACTTCTTCTCCAAACCACTGACTGACTGACTGACTCACTGCTGCTGCATTTACACCCTCCTCCATCACCTCCACACCGTCCCTCCTTCTGTCTTCCTCTTCATTCTCCATCTCTCCATCCCCTTCTCTTCCCTCTTCCCCTCCCAAAGTGGTTTGGAAGCCCCAGTCGACAGAGGTGGAGTTTAAAAAAAAAAAAAGAGGAGGGTGGGGGTGAATAAAGACAGACACACTGTCAGTGCATATGTTGGGTGGGTGACTCCACTCCTCTATATTTAAAGAACCATCTGTGATAGTTTGTATTCAAAGAAGCAGCATCAATAGAAAGTTAGGAGAGCTCCTTTTGTCCCCTCTTCCTTTCTCTTTGACTTCCTGTGTCCCTCTCTCTCTCTTCTCTCCTCCTCATTTCCATTTCTCTCAGCATTTTGTTTTTTCATTTTATTTCTCTGTTTGCGCTCTTAATTTGTTAACATGTGGCAATGCAAAGCTGCTCGTGCTTTTCTGTTGTGTTGTTGTCTGTGTGTAATGTTTCAACGGTTGGCTTTCTCACTAAAACATAAAAAGGATAAAAATGTAAGGGAAAAAAAAAAAAGTTATTTTTCCAATTTCTAAATGCAATAGCGTACAGCCAAAATGTACACTGTGATATCTACTTTTGTACTGCATGTGTGTGTGTGTGTGTGTGTGTGTGTGTGTGTGTGTGTGTGTGTGTGTGTGTGTGATGGATTAGCTCTGTAAGGGGGCTCAGCGGTACACTGATATCTTTGCTCAGTGCTCACAGCATGATACACCAGATACTGGCACGTGCTCTCACTCACTCACACACACACACACACACACATATGAGCAGGGATTTGGTGTCCAGCAGTGTGTAGACAACCCAGTGGTGAGCTGTCACTCTGTGTGTGTGTGTATGTGTGTGTGAAGCCTTGTTCTTCTAACAGTCCTCTAATCCTTCTAGAGTGGCCCTGATAGGTCTAATGACACACATTGGGACACGACAGGGTGCTGCACCTGTGCGTGTGTGTGTGTGTGTGTGTTGTTGGAGCTATTACCACATACTGTGACACTTAAACATGATACCTTTTCATCTCTCTCCTGTTTTTCTTTTCCAAAGTAAACCCTTTTTGGAAAACGGTTTCTCGAGAATGTTGTAACCAAAAGGCAATTTGCTTCTTCGAATGAAAAAAGCCTGTAACAGAACTAAAAAAGAGCTGCGTTCATGAATGTCAAATGTGTTTTTTTTTTTTTCCCTCCGGACACCTCCAGAATAGTTCGGGCACCCAATTAAATATTGCAGCGACCCCAGTTTGGGTCCCGCTCGGGCTGTTGAAACACTTCAGAGAGCAGGGAAGTGTCGGCTCCTGGCACTGCAGCGGCAGCAGCAGCAGCAGCAGCAGCAGCAACATGTTGGTGGCTCTGCCAGCACCAGCAGCGCTGCCGTTACAGCTGCAGCAAAGCAGACAAAGAAAGTGGTGTGTGTGTGTGTGTGTGTGTGTGTGTGTGTGTGAGGGTGACATCACCCCACAGAGAGTTGTGCTTGAGTTGTCATCCTCTCCACTTGGCTCTGGTCAACTTTTCAGTCAAATATAGAATTTCTTTCTTTAACCTCCTAGGACCTGGCATCCACATACGTGAACATCACATTTTGGGTTATACCATAATACTTCATTCTGCTTATATGGAAATTCAAAATTGTCCCCGTATGTGGAACTACATCATGTCAACAGATGATGCCTAGTTTTTGTACGTATCAGGTCCCAATAAGCCCAAATAGCAAAGAGAAATTAAGATAGAGCTTGGGTCTTAGGAGGTTAAATGCACTTCAGGGTTAAAACCACATTTTGTTATTCACTATAACAATATGTTTTTAGATTTTACCATTACCTGTTGCTGTCTGTTGTTTTCTTTATAGCAATCAATAGACAGTTACATGGTGTGTTTACCATCATGGTCACTAAGCAACTGTAGAAAACACACACACACACGCACACACCACTGAAGGAACTCTTTACACACACTGACACACACTGTCTCTCTCCATAGGAAACAGACTGCTCAGACTCATAAACTAAGAGCTACCTGTTAACAGAAACAGGTGGCTTAACTACTGTCTAGCCCCTGGCTACGGGGCTAATAGCTTCCTGTACAGCACACACTCACACACACACACACACACACACCTACACAAACACAGCCTGACTGTCTAAACACACGTTCTGACCCACAGGAAATGTGTATGGCTGCCTCAATGACAGGTCCCAACGTATAGCACCGGCAGTGTGTGAAACGCAGTGCACTTCTCCCTCGGCTCTCTAAACTTTAATGGCCACTTCCTTTTCAATCCAGTGCACACATCACAAGGTACCTGTGCTGCTGCCACTGGATGGAGATGGGGGGCGGGGGTGGGGGGTGGGGGGGGGTGAAACGGGAAAATGAAACG